>NW_007733973.1:99695-102977 GCF_000696425.1 Galeopterus variegatus | reverse complement strand
TGCCCATGATGTGAGGGCCAGATTCATACTTGGGCCAGATTCATACCCATTACCAGAAATTACATTTGTACCCTTTGTCCCCTCCCAATTATCCCCCCAACCTCCCTCCCCCTCCCCCTCTCCCCTCAACTCCAATTTGCAGCCCTAGGAATGTCCCCTCCCTCTGTTGGATCACGGCTCTACTGTGGTCTTTCCTTCCTGCCTTCCTTTCTTTGTTAGCTCCCACACATGAGTGAGCACACGTGGTATTTATCTCTCTGTGCTTTTAAAACACATTTTTCTACCCTTCTGTGGTACTTTTCTCTTTAGTTCTATCTTTCAGTATCCAGACCTTTTACATTTTCTTTACATTTCCCATCAGAAATATGGCTTTTAGGAAAATAAAATAGTTTGGAGATGGACTGGGGGGAAGAAATGAGAGCTAAAGAAGGATTTACCTCATGGAAGGAGCTTTTATTTTATATCCTGTAGCTTCATATAATATTTGAACTGGTTTCTGTGTGTATGCTTTCTCATTATTATGTTAAATGTTGTACAAATTGAAAAAGAAAAGATTATATAGGAAATCACTGTCTATCTAGGTAGCAGAGATGTGAGTGGCAAAGAAAAAATTATTTCAAGGTACTTTTAAGCATAATACGTATGAAAAGTAAGTAACTGATTGATGGTGAGGTGGAATCAAGAAGAACTAAAGATGATTTTAAAGAACTAAAGATGACTTTAAATTGAAGAATTAAGGCAGCATTATTTGCAATTTACTTTATAGCAACACCTGAATAAATATTGATTACATCTCTAGTATGTGATATGCTGTTTAGAAAAAAAAAAGTGCTGTTTTAGAAAAGAAAAAAGCATTACTTATCAAATTAGCTCAAAAAGCATAGCAACGCAGCTATACAATTTTAAACAGAGTATTTTCTGAATTCCAGGTAAGTGCATTCTCACTCTTCGTAATTAGGTTATTCAACTCTCTGGGTAAATTTCATCATTTACCAGTCATTGCTGATGAGATCAAGCCCTCATACCCTTGGGTCGATGCTTTCTCTATGTGAACGTCTTGACTCCTCAGCGTTCTTTCCCCAGAAGTTCACTCTCTCCGCATTTCACTCAATCTCCTCTTCAGTCTTCTGGTCATTTCTGCACATTCACTGGAAGTCTACTTCGCTCGCAGAAAATTACCTAGAGAGATTTTTTGGAATGTAAGACGAGGTTAAATCAAAACCACTGGAAGTGATTTTGTAGGTTGTATTCTGCACAAAATGCATCGGCTACTGTGATAACTGGATAATTGATATGAGCTGTGCTAGAGAGCGGCATGTGCCCAGATGAAGGGACACATACTGTTTGCAGAATCACCCAATCCAAGCAAATCATGTGCTGCAAGTTCAAATTCAACCACAGCAGTGGTTCCAGACATAGATCAAAGGGGAAATATAAATTGACACTGCAGAACTTTCAGAAGTCAATTAAAAATATAAAGATGTGTGATAATCAGCAAAAGTCATGATTAAAGGAAATTGTTTAGCCATAAAAACTTATATCCATAGGGCCGGCCCTGTGGCTCACTCAGGAGAGTGCGGCGCTGGTAGCGCCGANAGGAAATTGTTTAGCCATAAAAACTTATATCCATAGGGCCGGCCCTGTGGCTCACTCAGGAGAGTGCGGCGCTGGTAGCGCCGAGGCCGCGGTCTCGGATCCTATATAGGGATGGCCGGTGCGCTCACTGGCTGAGCACGGTGTGGACGACACCACACCAAAGGTTGCGATCCCCTTACCGGTCACAAAAACAAACAAAAACCAAAAAACAAAGAAACAAAAACTTATATCCATAAAAATAAAAAAAAATGCAGTCTAGGATTTAAAAATTAAGCGATAATAAAGAAAAAAAACGTCAGCCAAAGAAAATAAGAAGGAATTAATAAAATTAAAAATAATTAATGAGNGAAATGGTGGCCTCGATCCTTTCTTCCTCTCATCGTGGCTTCTCCTGCTTCATGCACTCCATAGGTCTCTCCTCCTTTTCCCCTGAGCTGTAGAGGCCCTGGCTTGGCTGTCGTTGCCTTTTACTAGTTGTGAATTGGTTGATTTGTGGGAGCGAGTGAGGCTGGGGACCATCTATTCTGCTGTCTTGACCCAGAGAGTCCTTTCTAAATCCGTTCTTCCTTTCTTCCCCTCTCTCTGACCTGAGAGCTTATTGGCCTTTCACAACCCCAAATCTACCCTGCTGCTACGTGTCCTGTACCCTGGAAGCCATTTCTGGTCGGCCCTTGTAGCCACTGGGAGATGGTCAGAGGCAGAGCCGGGAGGGGCACGGTGCCTGTTGCTTCTGCTCCTCCCTCCACAGACCATAGACCGCAGTTGGCCGGTGCCTGCCGCCACCCCCAGGCTCCAGCACTGTCTCAAGCAGCCACTGTCCTGTACCTACGGCTCTCTCTGGTCTGGTACTTGTACAAAGGGGACACAGTGTGAAGACACAGGGAGAAGATGGCCATCTGAAGTCACGGAGGGAGGTCGGAAGCAAACCGTTCCTGCACAGCCTTCAGGAGGCATCAGCCTCGCCCATGCTTTCATCTCAGACCTCTGTCCTCCGGGACTGTGTCTTCTCCTAGCCCCTCCAAACCTAGATGACAACTCCTTTTAGTCATTTCTTTCCTTAATCCTGCATACAAATTTGTAAATTTTCCCTTCTTTATACTTTCTTCAATTATTCCTTTTCAGTATGCCATTTCTTACTGCTGGTCCCTTGACTGAAATATACACATGATTTTATTTATTTANAAAAGTAAGTAACTGATTGATGGTGAGGTGGAATCAAGAAGAACTAAAGATGATTTTAAAGCTTTAAATTGAAGAATTAAGGCAGCATTAATTGCAATTTACTTTATAGCAACACCTGAATAAATATTGATTACATCTCTACTATGTGATATGCTGTTTAGAAAAAAAAATAGTGCTGTTTTAGAAAAGAAAAAAGCATTACTTATCAAATTAGCTCAAAAAGCATAGCAACGCAGCTATACAATTTTAAACAGAGTATTTTCTGAATTCCAGGTAAGTGCATTCTCACTGTTCGTAATTAGGTTATTCAACTCTCTGGGTAAATTTCATCATTTACCAGTCATTGCTGATGAGATCAAGCCCGCATACGCTTGGGTCGATGCTTTCTCTATGTGAACGTCTTGACTCCTCAGCGTTCTTTCCCCAGAAGTTCACTCTCTCCTCATTTCACTCAATCTCCTCTTCAGTCTTCTGGTCATTTCTGCACATTCACTGGAAGTCTAC
>NW_007733973.1:96508-97846 GCF_000696425.1 Galeopterus variegatus | reverse complement strand
AAAAAAAACGTCAGCCAAAGAAAATAAGAAGGAATTAATAAAATTAAAAATAATTAATGAGTAAGGAAACACAAAAGCTTTAGCCTTCCAACCCTCACCCCCCAAGAAAGGAATTGTAAAAGCTGGTTCCTCAGTGGAAAGAAGAGAAGAGATAAACCACTGTTTAGTTTAGTCACGTAGAAAGAGTGCAAAATTATGAAAAATAAGAAATGAAAAAGGCAATCAAAAGAGGGTATTTTTAAAAAGAAATCCTTACCAAGGGGAAATGCTTTTTTACAATTCTTTATTTGGCAAATTTTAAAGCCACAGAAAAAATAAGAGAACAGTAAATGAAAACTCATATTTTTCATCTAAATTCACCAGTGGTTAACAATCAGGCATGTTTGGTTTCTCTCTCATGTGTGCATGCATACATATTTTAAATGTAATTATCAGTTATCCTGAGTCTTCACCTCCTAAAAACTTCAGCATGTATCTCTTAAGAAGACACATCTTACATTACTATGATCATATATCAGAAATTTTATTTTATTTGTTTGATATATAGCCCATATTAAATTTAACTAATTGTACTTTAAATGTTCTATGAGCATTTTGTTTTTATTTACTTGTTTGCCTTTTGGTTCTAGAATCAACTCAATGTTCATACATTGCATTTGGGAGTCAGTCATGTTCGTTTAGTTTCCTTTATTCANAAAGTGCTATATTACAGGAAATTGTTTCCTAATAAATAGTTTTGGTTAAATGCTTTTGGCAAGAAGCAGGAGGCACATAATATCATTTTGTCTTGTTTTTAGTAATTCTAAGTTTGGTCACCTATTTAATAAAAATTAATAGACTATTTTAAACAACTCCATGCAAATACCTGTATAAGAAAATAAAAAACCTAAATGGAATTAATATTCTCTTAGAAAAATACGCGGAAATATAATTTACTCAGCGCAGATGACTAGGTAGACAGATTAGTATGTAATAAATATAAAAGATTTTCAAAGAGTTACTCCTAAAAAGCACTGGTTGGATTTCACAAGGAAATTGAACCAAATCTTTAAAAAGCGTAAAATGCTAATTCTTTTCCATTTCTTTAGGATATAGAAAAGGAAGAAAATCCTCTGAAGTCTTTTTATTGATACACACAAACACACACACAACTAGTGACCGATCTCAATGTGTATTGTGCAAAAATACTAAAATATTAACACAATTCAATAACATAAAAAATAACAATATGCTGGGCCGGCCCGGTGGCGCACTGCTATAGTGCGCCGCTTGAGAGGCGTGGTGGCGCTCCCGCCCAAGGGTTCGGATCCCACATACAGACCGGTTCCCGCTCACTGG
>NW_007733973.1:94158-95704 GCF_000696425.1 Galeopterus variegatus | reverse complement strand
TTTTCACAAAAATACACTGAATAAAACAGACATGCTTAATGTGTTATATGTCTGTCTTCTTGCTATTCCCCCAAATCCAGCATCCAACTTAATGCAAATATCCTGGAGGTAGTTTTTTTTTTTTTTTAATGTCTGGAGCACAGTATGCCCACGATCACTACAATTATCTAGCCAGATTTAGCCAGTACAGTCAGGTAAGACTAAGAAGCTATATGTATAAATATAATTTAAAGGAGCAGGTCAAACTATTTCTAGCTGCAAATCATAGGATACCTAGGAAACAAAGAGTGTGGTATGCTTATTAATGACCCCATTTATTTCCACGTTGTAATCACTGGAATGTGTGAATATGTGACCTTGCATAGCAGAAGAACTTTGTAGATGTGACTAAGTTAAGGATCTTGAGATGGGAATATTGTTTTGGATAATCTGGGTGAGTTTAATGTAATCCCAAGGGTCCTTATTAGAGGAGCACAGGAGGAGTCAGACTCAGAAGGTGATGGGTCGATGGAAGCAGAAGATCAGAAAGAAAGAAATTTGAAGATGCTACACTGCCGGCTTGAAGATGGGGAAGAGGGATTCTGAGCCAAAGCATAAAGGAGGCCTCTAGAAGCTAAAATAGACAAAGAGAGTCTCCCCTAGAACCTCCAGTAAAACTGATTTCAGACTGTTGATCTATTCACCAGAACTGTAGGAGAATATATTTGTGTTATTTTAAGCCACTAATTTCTATGCCATTTTATTGCATCAGTGAGAAACTAGTATAGAGAGATACACCAAGAAACTACTACAACAATATGTATATTTTTAAGTAACAGGATATAAAATTAATCTCAGAGATAGGCAGGTATCACACATGCAAACTATATTCATATAAAAGGCATATTAAGAATGAAAGCACCATTTTCCATTACAACACAAAGAAGAAAATACCTAGGAGTAAAAATGACAAAAATTGTGCAAAGACTTTATAAGAAAATCTTTAAACACTACTGGAGAGCCCCAAAATGAACATGAACAAATAGAAATTTGGGAAGGTGTTTCTTTAGAGAGCAAAAGTACCTGCGTTGGTTCTTTGGAAAGCTCTCTGGTGATCATATTTATTCTCAGTGTGCACTGGAGTCATATGGAAACTCACGTATTCTTGCCATGTCTATTACTGGGAATACAGACTGTCCACTGGGCACTCTCTGACCCACCATTTCTTTGCTTCCACGTTCTCTGCCATGTTTTGGCAGCTTCAGGCACCTGAACTACCGTGTCCACTGACTCAGTAATTTTGATATTAGGAATTATCACAGGTCCATGGTTTACAGTGTGTGGGGAGGTGAATGTGTGTGCCAGGGGGTGAGTGCTATTGTGTTTGTTCTGCTCAGGTGGTATGTCTCAACAAGTTCTGTGGAGTAGGGGCTGGATGCAAGGCTGGTAATTCACTAGACATAGAAGCATCACTTAATTCCTTGTGTTTTCAGCTATGAATTCTAGTTATGAGTTCTGATAGCAGAAATGATGTCACTGTTACTTTAAACCACTACAACACACACAC
>NW_007733973.1:91662-93457 GCF_000696425.1 Galeopterus variegatus | reverse complement strand
TTATGAGTTCTGATAGCAGAAATGATGTCACTGTTACTTTAAACCACTACAACACACACACACACACACACACACACACACACACCCCTAGTAATATTCAAATTATACACAAGGAGACTAAAGCTTGAAGAAGGTTACGTAAGTTTTCCAGAGTAAAATATTTAATGAATGGCAGGATTAGAATTTAACCCCACATCTATCAAAGACAAAGCTCATGTTGCATCCCCAATCCGTAATGCCTCCATTTACTATGGCCTTTCCTAATGATATCAGCAGGAAATATTATTTTTAATATTTTAGTATTCATTATATTTTTGCTATTGTATTATACCATGCTGTAAAGTCATGTTTTCTCTCACCTCCATTCTGCTTTGTTCTTTTTTCACCTATTGTTCCCCTTTCCTCAGAACTACTTGCTTACAGGGAGAGCTCCAGAGCGTATGCATGAGACAGAGAGCTCTTAAACATTTCAAGATTAGGACGACCTAATTTTCATGGTTTGGGGAGAGAAAATGGAAGAAAAATTGAAAGAAAATGTAGTCTTAGAGAAAGAGTAGTGTAAGTTTAAGAAACCAAGAGAAGCAAGAATTTCACAAAGGTAATCAATGCTGTCTAAGGGAGCATTAAGGTCAAACAGATCGAAGGCAAAAATATCTTCCTAATAACAGTGTGAAGTATCTTGAGTCAATAATATTATTTACATTATCTCTATTGATTTTAGGATACCTTCCAAGTCTACTTGGCCAACTACCTTTTGTGTATTTTATGTACTTTTGTCACTAAGATTTCCTGCAAAATCATTTAAAGGCTTCTCTTGATCTACCTTATCCTTAATTGTGTTTGCAATAGAGACACTGAAAGGAAAGAGAATTGTTAAGGTTTCATTACGGAGTTAAATTATCACCAATGATTGAGTTTTGTGGTTTTAATTTCCTAAAACGTTTAAATCATGATTCATATTCGTATGTTTCTATTTCCAGATATACCAAATTAGAAGAAAAAGAGTTAATCTTCATAACTTGGTGAAGAAATGGATGGGGTATTTTGAAAGATACACTTAAGATTATATAGTATCCTCATGTGATCGTGACAATGTTTTGAAGAAGAAATAGAGAGAGAATTACCGTTCCACATTCTTTAGGGGTATCTGAAGGTTGTTATTTCTAATGATGTTAAAGTTTCGCATCTTAAGCCTTAACTCAGGAATGATGTCTGCTGAGAGTAAGGCCATTCAGGGCTAAGTCATGAGATGTGAATATATGAGCTGCTGAGTTAGTTAAGACGGCAAGATATACATTCAGGTTCACTAAAATTTGTTACAGCAGCAAAAATACTGGCTTTAGTACAGAAAGCTCAATGCAGTTTCTTCTACATAAACTGATAAGCTGCCCTTTTTGTGTTTGTAGTAAGACAAATCTTTATTTGAACCAGATGACACATTTTCTGCTGAGTATGTTCTGAGGTTTTACCCAAGTTGTACACAAAAAAGAGAACAAATTGTGAGAAGATTTAAATTAGGGAAATAATCCCATTTTTTTCTTGATAAAAAGTATGTTAAAATATGAAATGATTTTGCTTTAGGTAGAAACACATTTCTTTTTTTTACATCTTTATTGAGATATATTTCATATAGTATAAAATTCATCCATTTAAATTATAAATTCAATGGTTATTAGTATATTCACAGAGGTGTGTAACCATCATCAGTAAGTTCAGATAGTTTTAATCACCCCCCCCAAAAAACCCTGTGCCCATTAGAAGTCACTCCTTATTGACCATGCCCCCCCCCCCCCCC
>NW_007733973.1:88756-90928 GCF_000696425.1 Galeopterus variegatus | reverse complement strand
CCCCCCCCCCCCCCCGCCCCAGTCATAGGCAGTCTCTAAGCTACTTTCTGTAGCTGTAGATTTGCTTGTTCTGGATATTTCATATACATGGAACTATATAATGTGTGACCCGCTTTAGTGACCTACTTTTTTCACATAGCATAATATTTTCAAGGATCACACATTTTTAAGTATGTATCAGGACCTTTTTATTGTTGAATAATATTCCATTGTGTGGCATGCCACATTTTGTTTGTGTCCATTAGCTGATGGACATTTGGATTGTTTCTACTCTTTTGGCTGTTATGAATAATGCTGCTATGAAGAGCCGTGTACAAGTTTTTGTGTGGACATATGTTTTTATTTCTCTTGGATATAAAACCAACAGTAGAATTGCTGGGTAATGTGGTTATTCTATGTTTAACATTTTGAGGAATTGCCAGTTTTCCAATGTGCCTGCATTAAGAAAAAAAAAAAAAAGGCACTTCTGAAAGTCTCAAAATAATTATTCTGCAGTCTACAAGATAAGTCAGCAGAGTTTAGTAGAAATTAAACGGGGACTGGGAAGAATCTGGATCTAGTCCCAGCTCCGCTACTAATTAGTTGTTTGACCTTAAGCAACTCATTTACATCCTCTATGCCCAAGTTTATTCGTTTGTAAAATAAGTGTGTGTTTTTTCCAAACAAGCACAACTCTTGAATATAATTATAGCTACTTTACTTTTGGTTTCCTATTATCTCTTTAAAACTTCTTTGAGGCCTAATTTTTTTCTTACCCTTGAATAAAACATCAGCAAAGCCCATAACATCTCTGACTACTATTAGGTTTTATAATATAGTGACATTATAGAGACTCCCGGTCGCTATAAGTCACAAAACACAGTCTCAATTTGGTAACAAAATTTGTCAGTTCATATAGTAATCAAAATTCTGAAGCTGATATGAATTTGAGGCTTCCTCCAGCCCCAGTTTAAACACGGTGTTCTAAGGTTACTGACCCCTCCAGGGTTAGGGTGTCAAGAAAAGTGAGGGAAAAGTGGGCAGGATAATTCCTCTCTGTCACAGACGGTAGGGATGATCTGGCTTGGATATTCTTTGGACTTGGCAGATGTTTAAAGCTAAAGTTTTCTTGTGTGATGTGTGATGAATTAGATTATTATTCCTGAACTGGTTTACTGGGACTGCTGTAACAAAGTACCACAAACTGGGTGACTTAAACAACAGAAATGTATTCTCTCACAGTTCAGGAGGCTGAAGTTTGAGATCAAGGTGTCAGCCGGGTTGGTTCCTTCTGAGGCACAGAGGGAGAATCTGCTCCAGGATTTCTCCAAGCTTCTGGATGTTTCTTTGGCTTGTAGGCACATCACCCCGATCTCTGCCTGTGAAGATTTTCATCTTCGCCTGGCATTCTCCTTGTGTGCACGTGTCTAAATTTCCTCTTCTAATAAGGACACCAGTCATATTGGATTACAGCACTCACTAATAACCTCATTTTAATTGGACTATGTCTCTAAAAACCCTATTTCCCAACAAGATGACATTCTGAGGTACTAGAGGTTAAGGCTCGAATGTATCTTATTTTTGGGTGGGGAGATGGGGGAAAAAATTCAACCCATAACAATTCTAAAATAGATTTCTCTTCCTTCTTCCTTGGGATAGGACTATTCATGTGTGACCTTTGACATGTGACTTCCTAGTGTCTCCCAGTAGGCGCTTCATCCCAATGGCTTTGGGCTTGGCCATACAGCTTGCTTTGAACACTGAAAGGGGCAGATGTGACAATTCTGGGTGGGGGCTTTAGAGAGCATGTGTATTTCAGTTCACACCCTCTGCAGTCTGCCCTGAGAACAGCACACTCTCAGCATTTCCTGTCTTCCGGTCTGGATTCGGGAATTAAAATAAATAAATAAATAAAATAAAAATGTGGATAGAAGACCTTCTGAGGTCTTAGAGTCCATCCATCCAAGCTTCAGTTAAAGTACAGACATCCTGTAAGAAGATCAAGAAATGTGCTGTCTTATTATAAACTGCTGAGATGTGGAGGCTGTTTGTCGCCACAGCAAATGTGACTCAGAGAGAGCTTTTATTTGCTTTTGGAGATACCTTACCACTGGGACTGCTCACCTGTGACTCCTGATTCAGGTGGTACATCTCCGGCTTGCTGTTGACTCCACCCCCCCCCCCCCCCCCCCC
>NW_007733973.1:82151-88561 GCF_000696425.1 Galeopterus variegatus | reverse complement strand
CCCCCCCCCCCCCCCCCGATTATTTGATAATGTCACTAGTCTCTACTTCAGCTGTGGTCAGTCATTGCATGAGGCGCTCATCTTTGATGGACAGTATCAAAGGTAATGGAAGTATTACCCTATACTGGTGTCTTTCTCTTTCTGGCCTACCCTTCACTCAAGGAGAATACCCGCACACGTTTTGCTAGGACAAATTCTGGAAGCACAGGTCAAAGCAGCCATTTCTGTTTTGACTCATCCATTAGTAGCTAACCTGCTCATCCCTTACCCTCCAGGTTTTTCAGGCAAGAGTCAGTCACCAGACCACTACGTGACTGCAACCTTTAGTGAATACATATTAAGTGCTCCATTTTTTTTGTGTGTGTTTGTTTCTAGCAAGTATGTGGCAGTCATGCAATTATGCTGCTCAAACTTTTTCAAGATAACCCACTGGGAGAACCACAGTTGACTGACAGCCCCATCTGCTGCCTCTTCAATGACGATGTGTATATGGAGGCTCTTACTCTGGTCGTTCCCAGGCAGTGGCTAAGCACAGTAGAGGTGTTAGTGCTAGTCCATTCCTACCTGACAGGGAGTTCCTATCATGAAGGCTGCCAGAAAGATGCAGGACGTGCAATTTAATTTGAATTTCAGATCATTAATCTGTAAATTTTTTTGTATAAGTAGGCATACAATATTTGGGGAATAATTATACTAAAAATTATTATTATTATTATTTTTTTCCTTTTTGCCTTTTTTCATGACCGGCAACGGATCGCAACCCTCAGTGTCGCGCCTGCACCGGACCGGGACCGGCAACAGGATTGCAACCCTCGGTGTTGCACCCACACCTCACTCAGCCAGTGAGCGGGAACCGGTCTGTATGTGGGATCCGAACCCTCGGCCGGGAGCGCCGCCGTGCTTCCAAGCGGCGCACTGTAGCAGTGCGCCACCGGGCCGGCCCCTAAAAATTATTTAGTGGTTGATTTGAAATTGAAATTTAACTGGGCATCCTATATTTTTATTTGCTAAATTTACCTATATTAAATGGTTGCTTGAGTACTTCCCACAATTCTGGCTGAAAATTACATAGAATCTCAGTATGTTATGAGGCTCTTCCTCTCCCATCTCACAAGTGTCAGACCTACACGATGGTTTAGATTTTTGCCCTGTCCATTCCTGCTTGTTCCCCTTTATCTTTGGCAAGCATTTCCCCCTGAAAGCTCCTCTTGTGTTTCTAATCCCATCTTGGCATCTGCTTCTCAGAGGACCTGAACCGACATGCAGACCTTTGGTATCTTAAGAAATTGTATCTTTATCTCCACTGAAAATTCTATCTTAACTCTGTTGTGTGCATATTTGGTTGATTGCTAAAGTTTTTCCAGCTACGTTTTATGATTTTGTTTCTTCTTAGGTGGACAGAGATGACATTTTAAAAAATATACCTCTTTTACTATATGAAAATGAAAGTAAGACTTAACTCGTTCAGGGCTGATTCCCTATTACTCAAGGCCTTCTCTACTCTAACATTGTATGGAAATTGGCTATAGAAAAATACTGTAAATGCTAGTAAATTAAGGTGAGGCATCAGGTCCCCTTTCCACTATATCATAAAAGCTGCATTCTACAGATAGCACTCCATCCAGCTAGTGCTCCCTCAACTAGGAATGCTAAAGTGGTAGAACTGTGTCACATAACAAGTTGCTGTTATGTTGGATAGCTGCAGTCTCCAGGCTTGAACGTCAGCCTGCTAATCATATTAAAGGCAGAACTGGCTCTTCTCCAATCATAAACTCAAAAATACCCACGACTCCACTGCCAGGCTCCCCTTTTAGAATCTCCAGTCCCACTGAATACTAGTGTACCAGGCAATACTGAGGTAGGCAATAGGCGGCAGACACGCCTGCTATTATTTCAATTTTCATTGATTTTCTCCAGTAAAGGCTGTTCAGCAAACAAAATATGTCCTATCTAGCCATAGATATTATTTTGTATTACTGAAATGGGTACTGCAACCAGGGAATTTGTCTTGGCATCCAACATGGAATACTGGAAACAAACCAAGGGACTATAAATCAAAGTCTACCTCAGGAGTGGGAAAAGTTTACCTGTGGTGCTATGCTACGCCTGAGATGGCGTGGTATTTTCATGGTACTACATAGTGCAGTTAAATGAGAATCATAAAGAAAGGGTGTTAAGCCCCATGACCCATGTGATCTTTATCCTTCTCCACTCCCTAGCAAAAGAAATAACCCCAATGAATACCAAATTAATCAGAAGAACTGCAATCTTGGATTGCCCTATAAAATAATAACGATAATAATAATAAACCAATATTGATTTTTTTTTTTAATCCATCAACTTTACTGAATTCATTTATCAGCTCTTGGAGTTTGTTGGTAGTCTTTAGGATTTTCTATATAAAGGATCATGTCATATGCAAACAGGGACAGTTTAACTTCATCTTGTCCAATTTGGATGCCCTTTATCTCTTTCTCTTGCCTGAGTTATCTGGCTAATATTTCCAATACGATGCTAAATGGGAGTGGTAAGAGTGGTGAAAGTGGGCGTCTTGTTCCTGTTCTTAAAGGAAAAGGTCTCCGTTTGTCCTTATTCAGAATGATGTTGTTGAAGGGCTTGTTGTATATGGCTTTTATTGTGCTGAGACACTTTCCTTCATTAGGTATTTTCCAACAAATACCAAATTTGTTAGGCGTCTTCATCATGAAGCGATGTTGAGTTTCGTCAAATGCTTTTTCCGCATCTGTTGAGATGACCATATGGTTTTTGCCCGTGATTTTTTTGATGTGGTGGATCACATTTATTGACTTGCATATGTTAATACCATCCTTGCATCTCTGGGATGAGTCCCACTTGGTCATGATGGATACTCTTTTTGATGTGTTGCTGTATTCTGTTTGCTAATATTTTGTCGAGGATTTTTGTGTCTCTGTTCATCAAGGATATTGGGCTATAGTTTTCTTTATTGTTGTTATTTCTTTTTCTGTCTTTGGTATCAGGGTGATGCTGGCCTCATGCAATGAGTTTGGGAGAGTGACCTCTGTTTCAACCTTTTAGAATAGTTTGAAAAGGATTGATACTAATTCTTCTTTAAAGGTTTGGTAGCATACAGCAGTGAAGTTATCCAGTCCTGGGCTTTGCTAGCAGACTGCTGGTTACTGCTTTAATCCCACTGCTTGTTATTAGTCAACTGAGGTTTTCTATTTCTTCTTCTTTCCGTCTTTGTAGTTTGTATATATCCAGAAATTTATCCATGTCCTTCAGGTTTTCAAATTTGTTGGTGTGTAGTTGTTCATAATAGTTTCTAATGATTCTTTATATTTCTGTAGTATTGGTTGTACTGTCTCTTTTTTCACGTCTGATTTTTCTTATTTGGGTCTTCGCTCTCTTTTAGTTAGATCAGCTAATGGATTGTCTATTTTGTTTATCTTTTCAAAAAACTAAATTTTTATTTTGTTGATCTTTCGTATCTTTTTTTGGTGTCTATTTCATTAATATTAGAGATTCTGCTCTAATCTGAATTATTTCTTTCAATCTACTAATTTTGAAATTGGATTTTTCTTGTTCTTCTAGTTCTTTGAGGTTTAATGTTAGTCTGTTTATTTGGAGTCTTTTTATCCTTTTGATGTATGTGTTTATTAGTACAAACTACCGTCTTAGCACTGCTTTTGCAGTATCCCATAGGTTTCGGTATGATGTTTCTTTATTTTCATTAGTTTCAAGAAATTTTTTGGTTTCCTGTTTAATTTCTTCATTGACCCATAGGTCATTCAGGAGCATATTTTTAAATTTCCATATATTTGCATGTTTTCCCAAGTTTTGCTTCTTATTGATTTCTAGTTTTATTCTGTTGTGATCTGAAAAGATACTTGAAATAATTTCAGATTTTTAAAATTTATTGAGACTTGATTTATGACCTAACATGTGGTCTATCCTGGAGAATGTTCCATGTGCTGATGAGAAGTATGTATATTCTGTAGTTATTGGATGAAATGTTCTGCAGATGTCTTCCAAATCCAGTATGGAACAACGAAAGACACCAAATAGCCAAAGCAATCCTGAACAACAACAACAAAAAGCCAGAAGCACTACACTACCTGACTTCAAATTATACTACAAAAGCTATAGTAACCAAAATGACATGGTACTGGCATAAAAACAGACACATGAACCAATGCAACAGAACAGAGAACCCAGAATCAATCACATACTTTCAACCAACTGATCTTTGACAAAGGCACCAAGAACATAAATTGGGGAAAGGACTTCCTCTTCAATAAATGGTTCTGAGCAAACTGGATATCCATATATAGAAGAATGAAATTGGACCCATGCCTCTCACCATACACCAAAATCAACTCAAATGGATTACAAACTTAAATACAAGATCTGAAACTATAAAACTCCCAGAAAGAAATGTAGGGAAAACACTTCAGGATGTACAACTGAGCAAAGACTTTATGAATAAGACCTGAAAAGCACAGGCAATAAAAGAACAAATAAATAAATGGAAATATATCAAACTAGAAAGCTTCTGCACAGCAAAGTAAAAAAATCAACAGAGTGAAAAGACAACACAGAGAATGTGAGAAAATATTTGCCAACTATGCATCTGACAAATGATTAATATCCAGAATATACAAGGAACTCAAAAATCTTAATGGTAATGAAACAAATAATCCAATTAAAAAATAAGTAAAGGAGCAAATATACATTTCTCAAAGGAAGACATAGAAATAGGCAATAGATACACGAAAAAATGTTCAACATTGCTAATCATCAGGGAAATGAAATCAAAACCACACTGAGATATCACCTGATCCCAGTTAAACTGGCTATCAAAAAGACAGAGAATAACAAATTTGGCAAGGAAGCAGAAATAGGGGAACCCTCTGTACTGTTTGTGGGATCATAAATTATTATAGTCTTTATGGAAAATTGTATGGAAGTTTCTCAAACTTCTACAGTTCTATCTTCTACAGATAGAACTACCATACAATGCAGCAAACCCACTACTAAACCCAAAGGAATGGAAATCATCGTGTAGAAGGGAAACCTGTACTCTCATGTTTATGGCAGTTCAATTTACAATAGCCAAAATATGGAACCAGCCTAAATGTCCATTGGTGGATGACTGGATAAAGAAAACATCATATATATACACAATGGAATACCACTCAGCCATAAAAAAGGATGAAATTCTGCCATTTGCAGCAGCATGGATGAGCTTGGAGAAAACTAGGTTAAGTGAAATAAGCCAGGCACAGAGAAATACCTCATGTCCTCACTCATAAGTGGGAGATAAATAAATAAGCAAAGAAAGAAACAAACAGAGAACAAACAACAAACACAATAATATTTTAAATTTCAGAAGGAGAGAACAGAGCTGTGGTTATTAGAGGGTGGAAGGCGGAGGGGAGTTAGGGAGAAATTGGTTAATGGACATGAAGAATGAACACACTTTGTAACGATGCATGTCCTAACTATCCTTATCTGTTCATCACCTATTGTACACAAATACCGATAGTCAACCCTGTACCCCACAAATATGTATCATCAACTATGTTTTAATCAAAAACAGAAAGAAAAAAAGAAAATGATAGTGCCCCCAGTTCTACTTGAATCAGATTGACTACTTAGTGCAAAAGGTAGAAAGAGTATTAGGGGAGAATTTGAACAATCTGAAGGATGAAGATAGAGGGACCCCAAAGTATGTCCCACATGTGTCAGATTGGTAGGCTAAAGCAGTTGGTACAATGGTGCGGCCTCTGAGGAGCTGTCTCTGGGGACCTATTTTCAAGCAATGAGAGGGTAAAATAGATACCAATTGTTTGCCCCACCCAGATCTCCTTTACCAGGCCAATGCCTCTAGCCTTCTGGTGCTCGAGTGCTGGCTATTAAATCACGGCTGTATCCTTCCCCTGAGATTTGTCCTTGACTAAAGGGAATAAGTCACCCAGAAATGCCAGGGTGGAGAGGCCTCCCTCAAAAGCAGCTACTAACCAGTTTCTAACAGACAGGAGCTACAGAAGTTCAGCCCGCACACCTTACGCTGGGACAGGTATGCAATGTCATTCCCAGCCCAAAGTATACCATTCCCTTAGGCTAAGGTGAGACTAAGCTGAACCCACCTCTTTGAGAATCATGTCTTATGCGTCCTTGTTTGATCAACAGAAAATATCCTCTACGGTGACTAGTGAAAGGGCAAAAAATGATAAAAAATTAACTGTGGAGCTTTCCAATTCTTTACATCCAAATACTTTAAGAGTGGACAGAGAGGTTTTGTAGGTTAAATTATTCTTATTTCCATCTCTCTCAATAGCTTAAGTTTATTAATGTAAAATTTCTTCTCATTTTTCTCCTCCTCATCCTCCCCCTCCCCCTCCCTCCCCTCTTCCCCCTCCCTCCCC
>NW_007733973.1:78626-81171 GCF_000696425.1 Galeopterus variegatus | reverse complement strand
CTTTCCCTCCTCCCCCTCCCTCCCCTCTTCCCCCTCCCTCCCATCCTCCTCCTCCTTGCTCTGCATTGTCAGTTTGTCACCTGCTGCTTGGGAAATAATACCCAGGTGTTATTATTCTCAGTAAGCAAATGAGAAAACTGGAGAGGAATTTAAAGAATGACTTCATGATCTCTCTAGAGTAGAAAGCATAGGTCTAAATACAGAAGTATAACTTTAGAGTTGGAGTAATTGCAACCTATAGTTTTAGTGTGAGCTTTACTAATAAGAAGTTGTGGACTTGTGTGTGGTAGAGATATTTTAATAAGCTTTGTTAAAATACTACTTCTTATGTTTCTACCAAATAGCCCCCCAAACCACTTAGGATTTTATTAGGTACTGTTGGCTTGTCAATGAGGAGGGAAAGAAGAGAAAGGCAGATGGAAGCTATTTTACAGACCTAGGGTTAGAGTAAGAAGATGTCACCTTGGGATGAGAAGGCAAGAAGCACATGCACAGTTTGAAGAAAGATCTGGAGCTTAACAATGCCTTTCAAAGTATATTTTAATGTTACGTAAGTCACTGTCATAGTAGATTATGGACCCACAGTTGCTTCTAATCTCATGATGTTATACTTGCCACTACTAGGGGAAGACAATACTTTACAGTTACAGTGAAATTCATAGCAGATGTGTAGATTTTTTCCTCCAATTACACGTTTTTGCTCAACCACTTACTAGTTTACAGTGAACTGACTACATTTCATTGTGTCAGAAGTTTATTCACCTGCAATATGAGGATAATAACAGTACATACCAGTACTTGTAGGGAAAGTGAAGATAAATGGTCAGGGTCCCTCAGGGGCTTGGAGTCTTGCCCAGCATTTGATGCAAATATGCACGTGCACCCAGGTGTTCCTTGGTTATTGTCTAATGTAATTTTGCATGTGCACCCAGGTGTTCCTGGTTTGTCTGACTCACACCCAGGTGTCCTGGGTTATTGGACTTAAGTATAAAGATGAGTGGTTCTGATCCACAGTGCCCCCCACCCCTGGGATGTCCCCGGGGGTACACGGGGAGGCCACCACTGCTACTGGAGGCTGTTGTTGCAAGATGTTACTGCCAGGGCCCCTGGGACCCTCCAGGAGGCCACCACCACTGCTGCTGGAGGCAGCTGTAATATGCTGCTGCTACTGGATCTGTAAGCTNCTGGCTATCAAAAAGACAGAGAATAACAAATTTGGCAAGGAAGCAGAAATAGGGGAACCCTCTGTACTGTTTGTGGGATCATAAATTATTATAGTCTTTATGGAAAATTGTATGGAAGTTTCTCAAACTTCTACAGTTCTATGTTCTACAGATAGAACTACCGTACAATGCAGCAAACCCACTACTAAACCCAAAGGAATGGAAATCATCGTGTAGAAGGGAAATCTGTACTCTCATGTTTATGGCAGTTCAATTTACAATAGCCAAAATATGGAACCAGCCTAAATGTCCATTGGTGGATGACTGGATAAAGAAAACATCATATATATATACACAATGGAGTACCACTCAGCCATAAAAAAGGATGAAATTCTGCCATTTGCAGCAACATGGATGAGCGTGGAGAAAACTAGGTTAAGTGAAATAAGCCAGGCACAGAGAAATACCTCATGTTCTCACTCATAAGTGGGAAATAAATAAATAAGCAAAGAAAGAAACAAACAGAGAACAAACAACAAACACAATAATATTTTAAATTTCAGAAGGAGAGAACAGAGCTGTGGTTATTAGAGGGTGGAAGGCGGAGGGGAGTTAGGGAGAAATTGGTTAATGGACATGAAGAATGAACACACTTTGTAACGATGCATGTGCTAACTATCCTTATCTGTTCATCACCTATTGTACACAAATACCGATAGTCAACTCTGTACCCCACAAATATGTATCATCAACTATGTTTTAATCAAAAACAGAAAGAAAAAAAGAAAATGATAGTGTCCCCAGTCCTACTTGAATCAGATTGACTACTTAGTGCAAAAGGTAGAAAGAGTATTAGGGGAGAATTTGAACAATCTGAAGGATGAAGATAGAGGGACCCCAAAATATGTCCCACATGTGTCAGATTGGGAGGCTAAAGCAGTTGGTACAATGGTGCGGCCTCTGAGGAGCTGTCTCTGGGGACCTATTTTCAGGCAATGAGTGGGTAAAATAGATACCAATTGTTTGCCCCACCCAGATCTCCTTTACCAGGCCAATGCCTCTAGCCTTCTGGTGCTCAAGTGCTGGCTATTAAATCACAGCTGTATCCTTCCCCTGAGATTTGTCCTTGACTAAAGGGAATAAGTCACCCAGAAATGCCAGGTTGGAGAGGCCTCCCTCAAAAGCAGCTACTAACCAGTTTCTAACAGACAGGAGCTACAGAAGTTCAGCCCGCACGCCTTACGCTGGGACAGGTATGCAATGTCATTCCCAGTCCAGAGTATACCATTACCTTAGGCTAAGGTGAGACTAAGCTGAACCCACCTCTTTGAGAATCATGTCTTATGCGTCCTTGTTTGATCAACAGAAAATATCCTCTACGG
>NW_007733973.1:76477-77626 GCF_000696425.1 Galeopterus variegatus | reverse complement strand
CTCCCCCTTCCCTCTCACTCCCCTCCCTCCTCCCCCTCCTCCTTGCTCTGCATTGCCAGCTTGTCACCTGCTGCTTGGGAAATAATACCCAGGAGTTACTATTCTCAGTAAGCAAATGAGAAAACTGGAGAGGAATTTAAATAATGACTTCATGATCTCCCTAGAGTAGAAAGCATAGGTCTAAATACAGCAGTATAACTTTAGAGTTGGAGTAATTGCAACCTATAGTTTTAGTGTGAGCTTTACTAATAAGAAATTGTGGACTTGTGTGTGGTAGAGATATTTTAATAAACTTTGTTAAAATACTACTTCTTATGTTTCTACCAAATAGCCCCCCAAACCACTTAGGATTTTATTAGTTACTGTTGGCTTGTCAATGAGAAGGGAAATAAGAGAAAGGCAGATGGAAGCGATTTTACAGACCTAGGGTTAGAGTAAGAAGATGTCACCTTGGGATGAGAAGGCAAGAAGCACATGCACAGTTTGAAGAAAGATCTGGAGCTTAACTGCTTTTCAAGGTATATTTTAATAAGTCACTGTCATAGTAGATTATGGACCCACAGTTGCTTCTAATCTCATGATGTTATACTTGCCACTACTAGGGGAAGACAATACTTTACAGTTACAGTGAAATTCATAGCAGATGTGTAGATTTTTTCCTCCAATTACACATTTTTGCTCAACCACTTACTAGTGTACAGTGAACTGACTACATTTCATTGTGTCAGAAGATTTTTGCTCAACCACTTACTAGTGTACAGTGAACTGACTACATTTCATTGTGTCAGAAGTTTATTCACATGCAATATGAGGATAATAACAGTACATACCAGTACTTGTAGGGAAAGTGAAGATAAATGGTCAGGGTCCCTCAGGGGCTTGGAGTCTTGCCCAGCATTTGATGCAAATATGCACGTGCACCCAGGTGTTCCTTGGTTATTGTCTAATGTAATTTTGCATGTGCACCCAGGTGTTCCTGGTTTGTCTGACTCACACCCAGGTGTCCTGGGTTATTGGACTTAAGTATAAAGATGAGTGGTTCTGATCCACAGTGCCCCCCACCCCTGGGATGTCCCCGGGGATACACAGGGAGGCCACCACTGCTACTGGAGGCTGTTGTTGCAAGATGTTACTGCCAGGGCCCCTGGG
>NW_007733973.1:73765-76106 GCF_000696425.1 Galeopterus variegatus | reverse complement strand
ATTGTCTAATGTAATTTTGCATGTGCACCCAGGTGTTCCTGGTTTGTCTGACTCACACCCAGGTGTCCTGGGTTATTGGACTTAAGTATAAAGATGAGTGGTTCTGATCCACAGTGCCCCCCACCCCTGGGATGTCCCCGGGGATACACAGGGAGGCCACCACTGCTACTGGAGGCTGTTGTTGCAAGATGTTACTGCCAGGGCCCCTGGGACCCTCCAGGAGGCCACCACCACTGCTGCTGGAGGCAGCTGTAATATGCTGCTGCTACTGGATCTGTAAGCTGCTGCTGCCACCCAGGAAGCTGAGGACTGAGCTTGTGTCATCTGCCAATGGCTTCTGGGATCTTTCCCAATTACCTAGCTCGTGGACCTGCATGTGAGGTGTCTGTGACCCAGTCTGTACGATGGGTTTAAAGGGTCTGTGGGCCCTACCCCTACCAATTCAGCATTACCAAATGAAATGAAATAATATAATAAAACTGCTAGCACATAGCAATGAATCAGTAAATTATACCTATTTTTGTTTCTGTTTCCTTTTTATTGCTTTCACTTACCTAATCTTTTTGCTTTTGTGAAAAAGTTTAAACCCCACCTAACTTTTTCAAAATATTTTGCTAAAATGATGAATGTTTAATGTTTAACACCCTTTGCTTCTTTTCTATCATGTTCTTTTAAAATATTTTTTAAAAAACCCCACATTTAGTTGTTTTGGGCAGTACTATAGTTTGTTTCCTCCCAAACTTGTATTGGAGCTTAATCCCTATTTCAACAGTATAAAGAGGGTGAGAAACCCAGCTATGGTGTTTGAAAAGTGGGGCCTTTCAGGGGTGCTTGGGTTATGAGAGCTATGCCTTCATGGACAGATTAACCCATTAGTGAATTACCGAATTAATGGATTAATGGGTGAGTGGGTTATCATGAGAGTGGCACTGGTGGCTATATAAGTGAGCATGTTAGTACACTCAGTCCTCTTGCCATGTGATTCCTTGTGTCATTTTGGGACTCTGCAGAGAGTCCACACCAGAAAGAAGGCTCTTACCAGACAAGCTTTCTCAGCCTTGGACTTCCCAGCCTCCAAAACTGTAATAAATAAATTTATTTTCTTTATAAATTACCAGGTTTCAGGTATTCTGCTATAAACAACAGAAGACTAACTAATATACACACCCAGAATATTGTCCTAAGAATAAAATATTCTCCTATTGTATTTTAATACAGTATTTGCCTGTATTCTTTCTTTTCCTACGCAGAAGGAAGGAACTAACATTCTCTGAACAACTTTTGAGTTATTTTCAAAGTGAGGTGACTTTATTTGATTTTATTGTTTTCCAAATATAAACATGTCTGTAGAAGAATTTGGCAAATACAGATAAATGTGAGGCAAAAAAGTAAATCGTCTACAATTCCACTGATCTATGTAGTCATTTACTTTCAATTTTTTAATTAATATTGTCCTAAATATAATAATAATGCATTTTCTATCTTATTTACTGAATTTGTGTGCTATTTAAATTTATTACTATGTAATTACTGATTATTTTTCTGCTAATCCATTACTGTACCTTATGTTTTAGATGTTGCTATTGTAAAGCTAATGTGGCTTGGTTTTGTTACTCGATATTTTAACTAAAGAATTGCATCTATTAATACTGTTTGTGATTACTCACACATTTGGACTTATTTCTGTTAAGCTCTTTGACATTATCCATTTGACCTTCTCTTGTTTTTCCTTCTCTTCTCTTCCCTTCTTTTTTTTCCTTTCTTCTCTTCTTTTCAGTTGATCGATTCATCTTCCGTATCATTTTTTTTCCTACTACCAGTGTGAAAACATAACTTGGTTTCTAGTATTTTAAATGCTACTCAAGTGATTTTAATATGTGTCTTTTACTTAACACTGTATTCAAATTTAAATTTAAATTTAATCAATATTTTTGCTTCCTTATGAATAACTTTATTCACCAGCTCCCTTTCATCATATGATATTGTTTTTTAGGATTTTTGTTTGAACTTGGCTTTATCCCCCAAATTAGACATTATTTTTACTGTTATTCCTTCAGTATTTAAACATTTATATTTACCAATTTTTTTTTCTTGATTATTTGTTCTTTCATTACAGATTTTCTATCTGGGGTCATTTTCCTTTATATCCTTTATAAGTGTTTTAGTGTGGATCTGTTGGTAGTAATATTTCATGATTGTACTCTTCTGCAAATGTTCTTATTTTGCTCTTGTTTTTTTTTTTTTTTCGTGTCCGGCAACGGATCACAACCCTCAGTGTTGCGCCCGTACTGGACCGGGACCGGCAACGGGATCGCAACCCTCAGTGTTGCTCCCACACCTC
>NW_007733973.1:66741-72946 GCF_000696425.1 Galeopterus variegatus | reverse complement strand
GCTCCCAAGCGGCGCACTGTAGCAGTGCGCCACTGGGCCGGCCCTTTGCTCTTGTTTTTGAAAGATAATTTTTCACAGTTTAGAATTCTAGGTTGATTATATATTCTCTTAGTTCACTAAATATATTATTTCATTATCTTTAGATTTCCAGAAAGTTAGTTGTCAGTCTGTTTGTCACTTCTTTATTCATTTATTTTGAGTAATTTCTGTATGGCTTCATTTAAGTTCTTCTTTTGGTTTTTGGCAATTTTACTGTTGTGTGTCTAGATGTGAAGTTTTTAGGATTCACTGTGCCTCCTGAATCTAACAATTTTTTTTTGGAGAAATTTCAGCCATTATTTCTTCTATTATTGCCTCTTTCCCGTACTCTCTTCTATATCCTCTAGAACTCTGACTTACTTATATCGGGCCTTCTCTCTCTAGCCTTGAAGTGTGTTGTCCTCTCATATGGTCCCTTATTTCTTTGCAGTATCTATCTTGCAGCTCACCAACACTAACCTTAGTTATGCCCTAGTCTTCTGGTTAAATTATTATTTTAATTTGCATTTTTAATTTATATAATTCTTTTTTGGAGTCTGATTAATTTCAGTAGGAACTTTTTCTTTGTAACATCTTAGTTCATTTTTGTTATTTTTTAAATCCAAGCATATTATATTTATTTTCAAGCCTATAGATGGTAATTTAAATAACTTCAGTCTGCATGTTTGACTCCATAGACCGTGCACTACTCTCCTCCATGTGCAATCTTGCTCATGACAGCCTCTTTCATGATTGGATAGTGGGATTTCTCCTCTTTGCTTATTTTTTACCAGCTGCTGTTCTGGGAAGTGCCGCTGCATTCTATATTTAAAATTTCCACTGGGTGCCCCTTTTTCCATAGCCTTAAGATAATTTTATTCTTCTCTAAATCATTGCCTCTTTTTGCCCCCTCAGACCCAGGACTGAAAATAGTGTGCCACTGTTGTCATTTTCTGGATTCCTCGTAGCCCTTTATAATTGCCTAAACTCTGCCCAACTTTGATAATTAGTGCCTTCATTAAATCCTCTATTTTTGAGTATTTCATCTGTTTCCTGCTACAATTCTGACTATCACAATATTAACATTCCAATATTTTTCAATTGAGGGGAGTGAGGCTCAGGAAAACTAAGTGTATGTAAAGGAGAGAAATATGGTGCTTGCATTGCTTCAAGCTTTTTAAGCTGGGTCCTGTGTTTCCTAGAGTTCCTCTCCCAGAATGGTTCTGGGTTAAATTTGGCCAAATTAAAGCTTACCTGTGACTCTGGTTACCTGAGCAGAAATGCAGCAGTGCCCATTACTCTCTGAAGTTTGTGATAGTCATAGGTAGTGACTGACAAATGCAGAGGTGCCTGGCAGGCATGCACACTCTCTTCTGTGCCATGTTGCTCTCCTTCCTAACTGCTGACTCGTTGACAAAGAGTGTCCCCAGATCTACCACCAGATGCTTCACTGCAAACTCAGAGTGGTTGATATACCGAGGCAAAAGCTTCTGTTTTCTCCATGAAGATGTCTGAGANCTTAAACCTGGAAAGATGTCCAGCCTCAGCAGAAGACTTTCCTGAACCTGCCAGCCCCTCTCTAACTGGCATTGAGCGTGTGTAGATTCATTCTAGCACATGGTGAATCCCTGCTTAGGGGCCCTTACTATATAGTTCTACTGCTGAACTGTAATTATATTAGACTATGCCATCTAGGGGGGCTAGGTTGACATGGGTGCCATATTTAATAGTTTGATATTATTGAACTTTAAGAGGGAAGAAATTGGGGTCTCTTTTCCTCAAGTGACACATTGGTCTATATGAAAATTTACTCTTCCTAAACATCACTTATGTTCCACATCTAAGGAGAATAGAAGTAACGTGGGCAATGTGAGGGAAATAAAAAGTGGCAAAAAATTATTTCTAGCAGATAGGCTATCAGTATCAAAATCAATTCATTATTTTACAACACCTGGAGAGGTAGTCAAGCCCCACTTAAGTGTTCTATGCTGTGTATGGGCTTAAGATTTTCTATCTATGTTTAAAGTACAAGAGAAAAAGATTCTTAAAGGATACTTTAAAGGTGAAAAAGAAGCTGTAAGGATTTCCTGTCATAAAACCTAGAGAGGACGACTATGTTTCTGAACTGTCAATCTAACACCTACTAAAACGTTTTGGCAGACAGTTCCCTCAGAGTTGTCAAATGTGTCATTGNTGCATGCATTTTCCCATTAGCATATACACTACTGCTTTGCATGGTTGCAGATGGGTCCATTCTCGTCCCAGAGGACTAAGTGTAAATGGATTGAGCTATTTCCGGTTTGTTCCATTTTTGTCTTTTATTTGAAACTATTCCTAAGAGTAGTAGATCACATCCTGTGATTGTTTCTTATATTCATTTACTTGAAAATGGACAATGCTTTTATTTCATTTACTAGTGGCATTAAAGAAATACAACGCTTTTCTTAGGCAAAACACATAGCCTTTGCATTTTGTGCCTTGGTTTGGAGTTTCTAATGCCAGGTTATTATAGCTGCAGGATGGGAAAATAAAAACTCTTATCTTAATAGTAATAATAAAAAATTAACATTACAATACCTAACAAAAGTATGTGTCTTTCACTAGACTATTTCATGACCTCTGAAATGAAAAGACAATCCCAGACATACACACTTAAGTCAGTCTTATAGATTCCATTTACTGTTTTCTATATGTATGTGTGTGTGTGTGTGTATATATATATATATATATATATATGTATCTCTTGGAAATGACCATTCAGCATGTCCATTAAACTATTTTTGCCTTAACCAAATCTTCAGTTCCCGCTTCCTCAAAACATCTCCTAAAAGGAGTATAGTTCAGGACCTGGTCTGGGGTGATGGATCCTCTGGTAGTTAATATGTAACAGAGATAGAGCTTCACGATGAAACAAAATGTGGATGATAATAAGTATTGAGGTTAATAATATGCAACCCAGCATGGACTGAATTCTTTGAATTTTGCATTGGTCTATAGCTATGCTGAAAATGGTTGGCAAGGCTGGCCAGTTAGTTCAGTTGGTTAGAGCACAGTGTGATGATAACAGTTGGGGTAAAGGATTAGGATACCTGTAACCAGCCAGCTGCCAAGAAAAATGGGTTCCGTGCCATCCACTATAGCTACTGGAGTTCAGCACTAAAAGAAAAGCAACCATGTTGCATGATGCAGGTCATTATGTGGCAGTATATAATTTTTTTAAAAATGAATAGCTCGGGGCCGGCCTGGTGGCGCACTGCTACAGTGCGCCGTTTGGGAAGCGCTGCGGCGCTCCCGCCCGAGGGTTCGGATCCCACATACAGACCGGTTCCCGNTCTAACACCTACTAAAACGTTTTGGCAGACAGTTCCCTCAGAGTTGTCAAATGTGTCATTGGTAATAGTTTTGTATCATAGAGGGGAAAAGGGTTATTATGAACTTAATTCTCAATACGTGTCAGTTAGTGGTGTCACTGACAGTTTAAAGCAAGAAGTAGTCTAATTCCTCTGAACATGTAAGCTGATGTCTCGCAAAGCGATGGTGTATATGAAGGGGAAAAGGGAATGGGGATTTGAGGTCTATTGTGTGCTTGGTGCTTCCATATTTCAAATTCTGCACAACCTGTCCTATCACATTTATTATCCTCCAGTTCCATAAGAGAAAACTGAGGCCCCCAAAGGTCAAGTGTATTCCCGAAGGTCCCATAGCTATTAATGTCTCCTGAGACGGATGCTCAGGTTGAGCTAACTCTAGAGGCTGTGTCCTTCTCGCTGACTCATGTTGCTTAGTACATGTTTGGGAGCACATGTGTAATGAGGGGTCTTTGTAAGACGATAGGTAAACAATAAGTAGGAGAATCAAGATTATGAGAAAATGGAGTGGTAGCCAAAATCCCTACATGATGGTATTGTTATAAAATACTGAATGTCATACTAGTTTGGGCTACAGTAGGTAGCACTGCTGTTGCCAGCCAGTCTATCATTTTATCCCCAACAGAAAATGATTTTTAAAAAATATGATGCATTTATTGTAAAGCCCCTGGGCACATGTACGAGAACAAAAATAGCATTTACATATCTATTATCTATTAACTGACACTGCATTTGCCAGGCATTTGACACAATTAAGCAAATGCTTGACTGAACAGATGGGTCTTATAAGGATCCCTAAGGGCATGTCTACATTAACTATGCCAAGGGGGGTTAATGCACCCATTTGGCATCTGCATGCATTTTCCCATTAGCATATACACTACTGCTTTGCATGGTTGCAGATGGGTCCATTTTTGTCCCAGAGGACTAAGTGTAAATGGATTGAGCTATTTCCGGTTTGTTCCATTTTAGAATTTATATATTAGAATTCCAAACTATTCCTAAGAGTAGTAGATCTCATCCTATGATTGTTTCTTATATTCATTTACTTGAAAATGGACTATGCTTTTATTTCATTTACTAGTGGCATTAAAGAAATAGAACGCTTTTCTTAGGCAAAACACATAGCCTTTGCATTTTGTGCCTTGGTTTGGAGTTTCTAATGCTAGGTTATTATAGCTGGAGGAGGGAAAAATAAAAACTCTTATCTTAATAGTAATAATAAAAAATTAATATTACAATACCTAACAAAACTATGTGTCTTTCACCAGACTAATTCATGACCTCTGAAATGAAAAGACAATCCCAGACATACACACTTAAGTCAGTCTTATAGATTCCATTTACTGTTTGTTATATGTGTATATATATATATATATATATCTTGGAAATGACCATTCAGCATGTCCATTAAACTATTTTTGCCTTAACCAAATCTTCATGGCTTCCTCAAAACATCTCCTAAAAGGAGTATAGTTCAGGACCTGGTCTGGGGTGATGGATCCTCTGGTAGTTAATATGTAACAGAGATAGAGCTTCACGATGAAACAAAATGTGGATGATAATAAGTATTGAGGTTAATAATATGCAACCCAGCATGGACTGAATTCTTTGAATTTTGCATTGGTCTATAGCTATGCTGAAAATGGTTGGCAAGGCTGGCCAGTTAGTTCAGTTGCTTAGAGCACAGTGTTGATGATAACATTTGGGGTAAAGGATTAGGATACCTGTAACCAGCCAGCTGCCAAGAAAAATGGGTTCCGTGCCATCCACTATAGCTACTGGAGTTCAGCACTAAAAGAAAAGCTGCCATGTTGCATGATGCAGGTCATTATGTAGCAGTATATAATTTTTAAAAAAATGAATAGCTCAACATCATTTCAGCCTTGTAAGGCAAGCAAATATATACAATGAATGAAATTATTTAATAGTCTTGTCAAATTAGGCATTAGGAATGGAAATTAACTTACTTTTATTCTCTCTTTTAAAAGGACTCTTTTAGCAGTGTTTCATCAAAATATATATTTGATTTTTTGAGTGGGAGATAATCCTACACTCAGCAAATCCCTTCCCATAACTTTTCTTTCCACAGTCTTTGCTTTTATTTCCTTTAGTTACTAAAAAGAAAAAAGAAAAAAGAAAAGTAAAGAAAAAAGTCCTTTGGGGACACTTAGACATATATACGACTCTGAGGATTTGCTTGACTGCACTGCTTACATTCTTAGTTTTCAGTATAGTGAAATAACTGTAAAATGTACTTAATTTTAAAAGTACATTAGAAAATTATACTGTGCATATTTTAATTTTTTCTTAGGTTGTTACCAATTGAAAGAGGAACAAGGTTAATCCAGGATTATTTCACTGTTTCTACTTACCATACTATACGATATTTTCTATTTTGTGAAGATTTTAGGTTAAGAACTTGGACTTGCTGATTCTAGGGCAAAAAGAGACCTTCAAGTTTTTCTACTACAGCACAATTATTTGAGAAATCTGGGGCTTCTTCTGTTTGTAACTCATTCAGTTGAATAGCTAGACAGTCCTAGAGTTTAAGCTGACTGTTTTGAAACATAGCATTTTTTTTTTTGCCTAGTACAATGCTACTCTGAATTAATACATAGAACATAATATATGTAATGTGATAAGCATCATGGATTCATATGAATAATCTATTTAATAAGTAGGACTTGAGCAATTCAGTTAAATATTATATTTCTCCCCATTGTATTAATTAAATGTAGTATAAATTAAAGCATGTATTATCTCTCTAGAGGTATCCACTGTTAACAATTTCATATATATCTTTCCAGGCTCTGTGT
>NW_007733973.1:63667-66704 GCF_000696425.1 Galeopterus variegatus | reverse complement strand
CCATTATTTTTTTTGAAACATAATTGATTACACCTATTTGTGGGGTACAGATTTGAGTACCTGTATACAATACATGATGATCCAATCAGGAATAATGGCCATTCTTGTCTGTATTTCTTTGTCCACTCGTCCTGAGCACCTTTATGAATGGATTCGTGGGAGGGACTTAATGCTGAAATCACTACATTAGACTCTGCATCACTTTTCAGTTAGTTGGCCTAGAGCAGACATGAACTCTTCTTGAACACTAAATAAAATTCATATTGGCTTTGTTTATCCTGGCAAAGATAGTAAAAGTTTGTCCACAGTTCTGCTAAGTTTAGTCGTAGGCTTCGTATTAAAATTTAAGAGCCATTCACAAAACACTGAAAAGCAAAAAAACTTATGTGTAAGAAACCCCACTCAATTCCTCTATGCCAAGGCCAGAACTCCATGAAAATGAATCCGTAGAGCTTTGATAGCAAGTCCGGGCAGAGCTGTCAATGCAAATGCCCAGCACAGACAGCTGCTGTGGCCCTGACGACTACGCAGAGAGCAGAGGCTTTCAGTTATCTGACCTTCCTCCTGTCTTGAAAATACATCAGTGCCAGTCCTGGCCCTGGAGGTGGAGACAGAGCATCCCTGCACTCAGTCTAGCAGAGCACTTCCAGCAGAATGCTGACTTGCCTCACAGGGACTGGCTAGACTGAGGATCTGCATTTACTATTTCTCCTGTTTCCTCNTCCGAACCCTCGGCGGGAGCGCCGCCATGCTCTCAAGCGGCGCACTCTCCAGTGCGCCACCAGGCCGGCCCGACATGAACTCTTCTTGAACACTAGATAAAATTCATATTGGCTTTGTTTATCCTGGCAAAGATAGTAAAAGTTTGTCCACAGTTCTGCTAAGTTTAATTGTAGGCTTTGTATTAAAATTTAAGAGCCATTCACAAAACACTGAAAAGCAAAAAAACTTATGTGTAAAAAACCCCACTCAATTCCTCTATGCTAAGGCCAGAACTCCATGAAAATGGATCCGTAGAGCTTTGATAGCAAGTCCGGGCAGAGCTGTCAATGCAAATGCCCAGCACGGACGGCTGCTGTGGCCCTGACGACTACGCAGAGAGCAGAGGCTTTCAGTTATCTGACCTTCCTCCTGTCTTGAAAATACATCAGTGCCAGTCCTGGCCCTGGAGATGGAGACAGAGCATCCCTGCACTCAGTCTAGCAGAGCACTTCCAGCAGAATGCCAACTTGCCTCACAGGGACTGGCTAGACTGAGGATCTGCATTTACTATTTCTCCTGTTTCCTCTTAGTGGATATATTATTATAAATTAGTAATATGACATAGTACCTGAGCTAGATTTATTTTTATTAACTTGTTTTCTTGTTTTATAGGCAACATGGACCAATGTTTGATCTGGAGCACCAAATTAGCTACAGTATATACTCACCTGCTATCTGTTTTACTAGAGAAGCTTGACGGTAGTTTATTCCCTCTATTTGAACTACCACAAAGAAAGTGGGTTCTTTTGGTCAAGGCAAATGTTTATTATGAGTTACCAGAGCATCCTGCCTGGTAAGGAGTACCCAGCATTGTTTATCATGGTTGGATAGACAATGATCATATGCACTTCTTGGAAGTACTTTTGGCAGGATTAGACCAGCTTCTCAAAGAAATCCCGAACTGCTACTATAAAGGTAAACTCTGAGCAGAGATTCTTTGGTGGTCAGCCACAGGACTGCACTTTTTTTTTGCATTTGTCAATTTTACACACACACACACACACACACACGAGAGAGAGAGAGAGAGAGAGAAAGAGAGAGAGAGAGAGAGAGAGAGAGAGAGAATAGAGAAAGTAAAGTATAGGTTATTTAAGAGTTCATGGAAATATTCTTGATTGATTTTTAGGATAATTGTACCCTGAATCCTGCTTAAAAATGCTTCCTAGTTCTACACCAATTTTGATAAAGCTTTTACTTTCCTCAAAACTAGCTTTTAGGGAAAATCACTATATTGTGGATACTGCAAAAATTGCTTCTTTTAAAGCTCAAGTTTGTAATCGAAATAGATATCCCATTGAATGGATTCTGCAGCTTTATTTTCAGGTTTTTAGAGATGTTTTATACTTCTGCACTGCTTAAGTTCTAGTAAAACTAGAGGAGTTGTATAAAGTGACTCAGAATTGGTGTGGCCCAGAGCACAACCAGCATATGCTTAGATTTATCTCCCTTGAGAATTCAGAAGCATCTATGTACGGAGACAAGGCAAGAATTTTGTTTTAGGTAGCTCTCTGCATCTTAATCAAAGATATGTCTTACATTCTTTTCCAAACTGAGAAATTGTAGATTTTCCAAGAGAATGGCATAAAAATACCATAGTTATCTTATTTAAAATTTATCAGCTTAGTCCTGTTTTCATAAGTAACAATTTGACCTTAATATCTTACAAGTCCATAGCAAATTACATGAAATAAGGAAATCAAATTGTTTCATTTGTTATCTAACTTTTCTTAGATCAGCGGAATGAATCAGGATTATGAAGTCCTGAATAAATTCTACTTATTGTTACGACTAAATCTCAATTTTCATTATGAATCTGTGCAGTCACAGATTTATCCCATAGGCATTCTTTCTCCCCTCTTGAAAGTTTAAGCCAATTACTCATTAAGAAATTTTATCCAAATAAAATAACAGGTGGAAGAGTTAGAGCATAGTTAAAGGTAATATAAAGAGATATGATTTGTTCTATTTTCAAAATGTGATAGTTTCTAATCTGTAGTTTATTTCTAGTTCTTTTTCCAATTGCCTATGTTTGAGCCTTTTGGAAAACTGATCTATTTCCTCTTAAAGCATTGATAATGTCTGTCTCAATATGTGCTATTTGAAAGACCACTATATTTAATGTGTTTTAGTAACACTTTTCCAAAAAAAAAGTATGCTTTCTCCTAAGTTTATATTTATTTATTTTTTATTTTTATTTTGTCAATATACAATGTAGTTAGTTATTGTGCACATCACCAAAACCTCCCTCCCTCCTCCCTCTCCCCCCCCCCCCCCC
>NW_007733973.1:60926-62667 GCF_000696425.1 Galeopterus variegatus | reverse complement strand
AAGTGATCTTACACATAGTGAAAAAAATTGCAGGTGAGGAGCCCGCAAAATGAAACTGGCATTTTAGGAAGGAACAGAGGCCGCCTCCTCTTTCAGGGACAGAGATTCTCGTTGGAGACATAATGGGAAGGATCCCAGTTCTCCACTCTTGGGAATGTAAATACATTTCTCCAGTGGGGAGAAAAAACTAGTGTCTTTAGCTTTACAATCCAGGGATTATCTTTATGGTCCCAGGCCTTATTCCCCTTGGGATGTAAACATATTCCCCCTGGGAATTAAATCTCCCTGGAAGTCTATGTATTCAGTCATAACTTAACTGCCAAGCTTGTTTTTTAGAACAGGCCTCAAGTTTCAGTAAAATTTTCTTAGAAAGCACTAACTGTGCAGAAACAAAAAATATTTTCTCTACAGCACCATATCTTCAGGACAAGTCATTTTCTGTGTCTGCCTGTCTAGCAAATTTGTGGAGCCGCTTTTCAAGGCTTTTATTTTTTCCCTTTCACTTATATACAAGTAGGGCAGATCAGACATCATTGTGGGCATGACTAGCACGTGTGTTGGATAATTGCATCATCAGCTAAGATCAAGCAGGTGCAATATCGGTGCCCACAGGGCTTCCGCGCATGGTCCTAGCTACGTTAGCGTTCTCATCATTGAGTTAAGCCAATGGCGTTAGTCAGCACAACTCTCTTGAGAGTGATTTCTTTGGAAAGAGGTAGAAGGAGAACAGGCTCAGTAATCATTTTAGACCACAGCCCCAGCCTGAGAAATAATTTTGGATAACAGTGTTAACATTTATTTTTAAGAGCTATCTACTATCATCGCACATGGTAGGTAACACAAGGNATCGGTGCCCACAGGGCTTCCGCGCATGGTCCTAGCTACGTTAGCGTTCTCATCATTGAGTCAAGCCAATGGCGTTAGTCAGCACAACTCTCTTGAGAGTGATTTCTTTGAAAAGAGGTAGAAGGAGAACAGGCTCAGTAATCATTTTAGACCGCAGTCCCAGCCTGAGAAATAATTTTGGATAATAGTGTTAACATTTATTTTTAAGAGCTATCTACTATCATCGCACATGGTAGGTAACACAAGGATATGAAGTGCTATGTGCTAAATTAACATTTGTCATGTTGGCTTCTGCCCCACAATGATGCCAACCACTTACCAGAATGGAAGTCCCATAAGGACAGGGACTTTTTCTTCGTAATTGATTTTTTTTTTCTCATCACTTACAGAGAAACCTCGTCCATAGTAGGCTTCTAATAAATATATTTCAAATAAATGAGTGAATAAAGAGTAGTGAGAGAACTTAGGCAAAGTGAAAAAGATTCTAGTAATGTTTAAAAGATGCTGGTGACTTGATACTACTTTTTATTACTACTGGCATTTAACATTTTTGACATTTTTTCTTTTGACATAACATTCTCAATATCCTCTCTGTCTATACGATCATCCTCTTACTTTAATGAATTAGAACTGCTGAGCTCAATTCTTAAAATATGATGCACCCTGGGGCTCTGCCTTTGGCATTTCTCTTTTTCTTTACCTTTTCCTTGGATTATGTCATCCTAATCTTTGGTTTTAGCTACTTACTACGTACGTATACCTTCTAAAACTCCGACTTTAGCATACACATTTTTGCCAAGTTGTTCCTTGATTCTTTGTAATCAGAGTGTGTAAAGCTGAATTTATCATCTTTCTTTTTTTTTTTTTTTTTTTTTTTTTTGTTTTTTTCCGTGTC
>NW_007733973.1:55521-60381 GCF_000696425.1 Galeopterus variegatus | reverse complement strand
CTTACTTTAATGAATTAGAACTGCTGAGCTCAATTCTTAAAATATGATGCACCCTGGGGCTCTGCCTTTGGCATTTCTCTTTTTCTTTACCTTTTCCTTGGATTATGTCATCCTAATCTTTGGTTTTAGCTACTTACCACGTACGTATACCTTCTAAAACTCCGACTTTAGCATACACATTTTTGCCAAGTTGTTCCTTGATTCTTTGTAATCAGAGTGTGTAAAGCTGAATTTATCATCTTCCTTGCTGAATATGCTTTGCGTCCTTTATTTCTTCCCTTTGTGACTGTAACCAATATCTACCTCAGGGCACAAGACCACAACAAATTCCGCATCTTGACTTTTCCTTCCCTGGGAGTATATTTTTCAAAATCATTCATTCTCCACTTTCCATTGCCACTGGCAGATTCTTACTTCAGATCCATATCAGTGAACTGGTGTTCTCTTGTTTCTAGTTTTTCTTACTTTCCTTCCATCCCTGCACTTTTGCCAGAGGGATCATTCTAAAAGACAAGTATAATCATGGTCTAATTAAATTTTTAATTAATAAATTTAATTAATAAACTTAGCTTTCAAGATACTCCTCAGATCTTCATGATCTGAACTCTGTCTTCCTTGAAAGCCTCATATGTTACTCTCTCTCTCTTTTGTTCCTATTAGTAATTTATTCATTTATTCAGTAGCCAAATGTTAATTTTGGGGGGCTGGCCCGTGGCTCACTCGGGAGAGCGTGGTGCTGATGACACTAAGGCCACGGGTTCGGATCCCTATATAGGGATGGCCGATTGGCTCACTTGGGAGAGCGTGGTGCTGACAACACCAAGTCAAGGGTTAAGATCCCCTTACCAGTCATCTTTAAAAAAAAAAAAAGTTAATTTTTTTTCTCACTCAGCAATTATTAAATGAGAACCTATTATGACCCTGAGTATTTAGCTGGGAGCTTGGGATACAACACAGAACAAAACAGTCATAGTTTGTTTCTTCAAAGAGTTTGCACTCTAGTAAGGAAGATTATAAATAAACAAGCCAAATAATTACAAAGGTAAAAAGCAATGTGAAGAGGAATTATAGGGTACCTATAACAGGAGTGTTTGATGTAGTCTGTGAAGTGAGGCATATTTTCCCCGTGGAAATAAAGTGTATTCTAAGTCATAAATAACGAGGAAGAGGGGACTAGACATGAAGGGGGAAACATTATTTCAAGAGGGGTACACGATGGTGAGAAGACACAGAGTCAGGAAGAAAGTACAGCACCTCAGCACGGGGAGGGCATGGGGACTAGACATGAAGGGGGAAACATTATTTCAAGAGGGGTACACGATGGTGAGAAGACACTGAGTCAGGAAGAAAGTACAGCACCTCAGCACGGGGAGGGCACGGGAGGCGTAGCACGTGTCCATTCATGCCATGCTGTTCTGTGCAGCCCCTTCCCCCTTTGTAGGTGCTTCCTCCCTCCAAACTTAGTTAAAATTTCACCTCCTTCTCTAGACCACCCACTTTGATTGTTATCTCTTTTTTTTCCTGCTCAAATCACTGGGAACACGTCTGTCATCAAATGTGTCTTGTATTTGTTGGAAAGAACCATCTGCATCCTTAAGGCTCAGCATAGAACTGGCACATAGTGGGAAGTTAATGAATATTTGTTGGGTGAAAGAATGAACGAATGAAAAACAAGCAGAAGACTAGGAGGTAGTAAGCCTGAGCACTGTGGACACGTAATTATAAAGTACTGTACTGTGATTATAGAAAATGTGTCTGATATCTCTTTATACATTTTGAAGCGAGTGACAAGATATGGTGCAAAAATTAATTGGTATTAGAATCCTACGTACCCATGGTTTAAACAATGCATCAGTCTGTGTCCCTGTCACATTTATAACGATGTAATCTCCCCAAATGTGCAGGATTTCTTTGAGAATCAAATGGAACAGAAGCATGATTTTTGTTCCATCACAGATCTCTAAAGAGACTGGAGAAGCGCTTCTATATGGATCTGCAGAGATTATATTATTTCAAGTACAGGTTTGCTCAGCACCTTAGAGAGCGACTGCTGAGAAAGAAAGTGCCTTGTAAGAAGAAACCTGTCTTCTAATCAAATTGCTCCAGCCTCCATTGTTAACTTTGCAGGGTAGATCTTATACATATAAAAGAAAAAAAAAAAAAAAAAGAACTTCATCCATCCAGAAGTTATGTTCTTCATCTCACAATGACTTAGCCAACCTTTTGAACACTTTAAATTTAAAATTTCCTTAGCTTCTAGAGTGGCTTCCTTCATATATATTAACAAATCCTATTGGTAGCCCTCATGCATTCTTTACATGAATTTGTTACACATGAATAAGACATTGATTTATATTTAGGACTCGCTGACCATGTGCACTATTTAAGCAGGTGTATGCATTGTAATCAATCATGGACCACTCTTAAAACATTTTATAAAAGCACTACAAGGTCCCACCATAGCAGAAACCAAGGGAAAAATGCTATCCCACTGCAAAGTTTCACTTTTACTTTCTAACCTTTACAAATGAAAATTTAAAGTTGTTATTTAAAGATGTATATTTCACCTTGCAAGTGCATTTATCTTCTTTATGCTGTGTGTGGGGGTTTCAATATAAACAATCACACATCACAAAATTCTCTTAGACTTTAGTGTTTTGTTGAATAGTTTGCATCTCTAAAGGGAAAACCAATCACTGATGAGGTCTTCACAGCTACAACCTATTCAAAATACAAATAAAAGTTTTATTGGAACAACTTTGGATTTTCTATTTAAATAGGATTCAAATGACTGGGACAGTGGTGTGGATTTCCAGCTGGGATAATCAATAGGCTGTGGAGGCAGTTTATATGCATCATATGCAATGGGTTTGATTCAGTTAAAGTAGTTAAAAGTTAATTTTATTTCAAAATATACTTATAATGCTTAAGATATGTATACATTAATGCAAAATATATGTTCATAATGCAAAAATATGTCTTTCAAAATGAACTAAAGTTAGTCATTCTTCTAGGCTAGCGAGGAATGCACATAGATCTGCATCTCCCCTTATACAAATCTTCTACTCACATTTCTCCACTTGTTAGTAGTAGATAACATTTATTGAACATCTGCTGTACTCAATACCACTTTATACTTATCAAAATTAATCCTTACAACAATACTATAACATGTAAAATTTTGTGCTCATTTATAAATTTATAAATTGGGATTTGGGGGCATTTTGGCAAATCGCCAAAACATACATATTTATGTAGTGGAAAGTGAGCATAGGTTAGAGACTCAGTTTTTACATCCACAAAATCAGACATCTTGCTACTCTGTATAATAGTTATTTACTCTCTCACAGGTACCTTTTTACATGCTATCTGAAATATCATTATCATTGAGTGTTGTTATTCCTTTTTTGGGGGCCGCTGGCTGGTACAGGGATTGAACCCAGTGCCTTGGTATTATCGGCACCGTGCTCTAACCAGCTGAGCTAACTGGCCAGCCACATGTTATTCCTTTTTTGTATATGTGAGAAAACAAACAAGTTATATCAGTTCAAACAAATTGCTCACACAGATTGTAAGTGGCATAGCTCAGATTTGAACCAAGTTTATCCAGTTCTAAAGACTGGGCTCTTCCCAGTGCATTACTCCTTGGATGATTATTGAGTATTTTCCTATATTTCTGGGAACTGTGGATATGGATGAGTTGTAGGAACTCATCGCTAAGGGTGGTGAGATATACTAGCTATACACATTCCTGTTTTCTTGAAAATAATCTGGTGGGAATAACTAATGACTATGACTAATTTCAATGACTAATGTCCTAAATCTTACCCAACTTTAATCTTCAGATGCCATTATAGAATAAAGGCAAGGGGATCTGACTTTGTACACAGGCATGGAAAGCTTTCTCTGATGAAGTTGAAATTTAAGTTAGTCTTGCAGAAAGGAGGGAAGAAAAACTATTTATTGCACAGAGAGGGAGAGAAAATATGCCCATTTGGGGACTTTAAAGGCATCTAGTATAGCTAGGGTTTATGTAGCAAGGAAAGAGTGTCATAAAGTGACCACGGGGGCGGGGAACACAACTGTGGCCCAATCATGCAGGGTGTTTGTAAGCCATGCTCACAATTTGAACTTTATTTTGCAAACAGTAGATATGTATGAATGTTCATATTTTCATTTTAAAAACTAATAATCTGTCTAAAACATAGAGGATGGGTTATATAAGAACAAAGCTGATGACTGGAATCACAATAAGGCTAACAATTTAGCCCAGAATTCCAGAAAAAAGAGAATGGTTTCTTGCACTAGTATGGTAGCAGTGGAGACGGCTATAAATGGATAGATTAAATGCTTTTCTTCACTCAGAAACATTTCAAAAGAGCTCATTATGTATCAGGCATTATTTTGGGTGCTTGGAACAAAGCAGTGAATAGAAGCAGACATAAACCTTGTTTTTGTGACTTTTATTCTGGGTTATACAAGAAGCCATTAGAGAGTTTTGTGCAGAGGAGTGACATGATGTGACATATTTTTAAAGGATCATTCTGAGTGCTGTGCTGGGTATAGGGGAGCAAGTATAGAAACAGGAAGAAGAGTAAGGAGGCTCCCTCAGTCATAGAGGCAGAGACCTTAGTGGCAGTATGGTGGAAAGTTGGCATATTATACATTGGTGATGGCTGGTACATTGGGAATAAGGTAAAGGGATAAGCCAAGGACTATTCCCATACCCTGGCCTGAGCAGGTGGATAGATATTGGAGACATTTGCTAATTAAAATATAGCACACTTCAAAAGGCACATTTCGGAGAGGAAAACAGTAAATTTTCTTTAAGTTTGAAGTTCCAGTACAATAACTAAAAAT
>NW_007733973.1:53889-55168 GCF_000696425.1 Galeopterus variegatus | reverse complement strand
TTCGGAGAGGAAAACAGTAAATTTTCTTTAAGTTTGAAGTTCCAGTACAATAACTAAAAATAGATTTGCCAGAAGTAGTTGGTTTTATAGGTATGGATTTCAGAAGAGAGCTTTGGGCTAGCAATATCATTTAGGGGTACGCTGTCATTGAGACTTGCTATGATTTGAGTGTCCTCTTCAATACGCATATTAAAATTTAATTGCCATTGTACAGTATTAAGAAGTGGGGCCATTAGAGGTGATTAGGCCATGAGGCCTCCACCCTCATGAATGGCTTAATGACATTATCATGGGAGTAGGTTCGTTATGAAAGTGAGAGTTTGGCCCACACTGTCTCACTCTCTCTTTGCCCCTCTGCCTTCTGCCATAGGATGATGCAGCAAAAAGCTCCTCACAAGATGCCAGGCCCTTGTTCTTGGACCTCCCAGCCTCCAGAACTGAGAGGAAATNTCCTCACAAGATGCCAGGCCCTTGTTCTTGGACCTCCCAGCCTCCAGAACTGAGAGGAAATGCATTTCTGGTCGTTATAACTTATTCAGTCTATGGTAATATGTTATAGCAGCACAAAATGGACTAAGGCAGAACTATAACTGAAACCACTGAGATGGTTACACAGTGAAATGAGGACAAATCTAAGAGTGATCCTAAGAAATGCCTAAGTTTAAAGATCAGGTATATAAGGCAGGGTCAGCAAAGGTGACAGAAAATGAGTGACCAGTGAGGTATCGGAGAATTTAGTGTAATGAAATTCCAGGGAAGAGAGTTTTTCAACTGTTTGAACAGCATTTTATCATATCATAACAGAGACAGGAAAGAATAGACAGATTTAGAAACATGTAGAGATATTAGCAAGGATAATTCCGGTGGAGTGTTGAGATGGAAGACAGATTAAACTGTTGAGGGGAATACAGAGAGAGGGAGAAAGTTATAAAGGAGAGCGTAGACAACTCTGAATTGTGAAGGGAGAATAGCTAGGAGCGATCAGGCAGAAGCTAGAGTGTGTTGTGGAACCCAGGATGCATTTTAGGTCTGTCAATACGACAGTGTGTTTGGTGTGTGACCTATGAAGTACACAATATAAAATAATTGATACTCGAGTTTTCCTGTTACGGTCTAGGACACCTAAAGTCTAAAGAGAGAACATACCATAAAGGAAAAAGCAAAGGTTTAAACATCACATCTATCCGTGTTTGAATTCTACCACATTAAATTAATCTTGGAAAGTTACCTGCTCCCTTTGAGTTTCACTTTCTTAGTTTGTAAATTGGGGGAAATAATA
>NW_007733973.1:50700-52330 GCF_000696425.1 Galeopterus variegatus | reverse complement strand
CATACCTAGGAGTGGAATTACTGGATCAAATGGAAACTTTATGTTTAACTGTTTGAGCAGCCGCCACACTGTTTTCCAAAGTGGATGCACTGTTTTAATGTACAACAGCAGGTATGCGGGTTCCAATTTCTCCATATCCTCACCAATACCAATTACTGTCTGCTTTACATACACAAGGGAGTATATAGCCTAGTATGTGTGACATGGTATTTCATTGTGGTTTTGGTTTGCATTGACCTGATGGATAATGATGCTCAGCATCTTTTCATCTGCTTATTGGCCATTTACCTCTTTACTGTGGAGAAATATCTATTAGGATTCCTTGTCCATATTTTGAAATTGGGATTTTCACTTTTTTTATTATTGAGTCTTACTAGCTCTTTATATATTATATTTGCATATTCTAGAAACAAGTCCTTATCAGATATATGGTTTGCAAAACTTTTCCCCCACTTTGTGTGTTGCCTTTTTATTTTCTGGATGATATCCTTCCCTGTGCTCATTTTTATAAAGGATCTATCAGTGTGACAGGCAACTGAGAATTTATGGACTACTCCTGTGCCAATCCAGTACAACTTCACACTATTAACTGTATCTTTCATGATGTATTAATGAAATGATGTGCATACAAATAAAGTTACATTTACAAAATACACAATTTAACCAGCACTGGAATAATTGCAGGGCNTGAGGCATTTTATTATAAATAAGAGCATCACAAGAAATATTAATAGCCACCACGTGGAAAACTTTGCAGGCTTCACTTCTTACTTCACTGATCATAGTCCGAGAAACAAGAATGTGAAAGCAACACTGGTGTGGATATGCTTGGGAAAGCATCAGCTCTGTGACTCAGTCAAGAGATGACAATTTTGGTTTGCCTTGTCACTCACTTGCTTTAGGAATTTATGCGAGTGGCTTAAATTTGTCTCCGTTTGCTCTTCTGTAAGGCAGCAGTAATGATTTTTCTAGTGAGCAGTGTTGGTTTTTGGCATAACTAACAGGAAAGCTAGCAGTTTGGATAACGAGATGACTTGTGTGTGAAGGCATTCAAAATAGCCTTCTTTATATGGATTAATTTATTTTTAATTATTAGCAAAATGTCTGACAGGGCATATGCCTTTCATGCTTAACAGATGCTACCGGTATACTTTTACTGAGGTGTTGACTTACTGGAAGGTGCTTTTTGAGCCATGATTTTCTTATCTGAAATTTTGGATTAATCAGACTTGTTTAGAATGCATCTCAGAATGAGTTAATGTGATTCAGTTCTAAATCTATAAAGTGCGACTCAAATGCCAGGTTAGTAAAAATATAAATAAATATATTATAACCTAAGCAAGCAAACATTTTTCATTTCTTTTTCTCCCTCCATCTTATCCTACTAAATTCATTCTCCAAACTTCTTCTAGAATGATTTTTCTGAAGTAGAAATCTGATCGTATCAGATTTTAATAGTGCCCAACAATTTCCCGTTGGCTACCTGATAAAGCCCTGGCTCCCCAGCGTGGCATATACAAGCCTCTGAAATCTGGCAGCTCTCTGTCTCTCCAGGCTTTTATCCGACTACTCAGGACCACAGACCTAATACACCAGCAGCAGGAGACTGTTACCCAGGCATTTTTTTTTT
>NW_007733973.1:48069-49241 GCF_000696425.1 Galeopterus variegatus | reverse complement strand
TTTTTTTTTTCCAACTCTGTTTCTCTGTGTGTGCTGGCTTTTCTCCATGGAATGCCCTTCCTTTTTGCTTCATTGACTACTGCTTATATTCTAAGACTCAACTCAAGTGTTATTTCCTCCTGGGCCTCCTTTCTGAGTAAAACACGCTGACTTTGATGTCCTACTTTAGTGTTCACATAATGCCCTGTACATGTCTCTACTGGGCACTTTTGCTTCTGCAGGAACCTTCCCTGTCAAGGCATTCACTTCCTGTTGCTCTGTGAGTTCTCTGAGGGCAGAGGTCGTGTTATTTGCCTTTGCTGCCTCAGCTCCAAACATTGTATAGGAAACCCACAAACATGCTAGGTTCTTTGCTAAGCACCTTATACACATTATGCCATCTAATTTTCACATCACGATAAGCTTGGTATTGGCACTGCAATGTTATTCATGAGGAAACTGAGACAGAGAATGAACCATGGTCAGGGAACTGCCACACAGCAGAGCCTGATCTTGTCTGTCTTGCTTACCGAACCTTTGTTCTGCTTCTCCTCAATTATCACTTCAAATTAATAGTGCAGATAAAGTTTCATTAGTTTCATTAGTTCTGCCTACAAATGTGCTCCTTCCCAATCTTAAACTGAGTCTTTGCTGGGTCCTGTGTAACTTTAAACCATCTGTGTGTTCTCCATTCTTTACTACATTTCTGGATGAATATCAGTATGGCACCCCTATTCTTCTAGCTCCTGCCATCCATCTCCCCCTCTGATTAGTCTAATTGATCAGCGACCCAAACTGTCCCATCTCGTAGCTCTTCTCAAGAGAGCTCTGAACACACATGTGACAGATCCTCCGGCAGCAGTCACTTTTTCTTTTTATCCCTGTAAAAGAATCTTTACACAAATCAAATACCACCTTTCTTGTGAAACTTCCCAAATCTTCCCAGGCACTTAGTTGCCTCTAATTTGTAGTCCTGTTAATGTACTATGAATGGCTTAAAAGTTAAGCTGTGGCCCTCATCACAGTGCATTAAAATTGACTTTCCTCCACCTGTACTAAGAAGCTGCAATGAAGAAGAAACTGAGTTATCAGTTGAATCCTCTTTGCATTATCAGCAAATTTTTGAATCATAGCAGGTACTCAAAAAGGTTACAGAAAATGTATGAAATGTACATGTGATTTTTAGACGTGGT
>NW_007733973.1:44128-47446 GCF_000696425.1 Galeopterus variegatus | reverse complement strand
GCAGGTACTCAAAAAGGTTACAGAAAATGTATGAAATGTACATGTGATTTTTAGACGTGGTATGTATAAATATATGGAAGACTAATGCTAACATTAGTTTAGTTCATATAATTTATATAATAGTTATATATAATATATAACCTTACAATAGTTGGTTCATATAATCTTAAGCCTAAATTTAAACTCATCAAAGAAAGTGCCTATATTGTTTTCATATCTTAGTTGGGTTTACAATGGGATTACTTTGAAAATGTCATAGGACTTCTGGATGATGAGATAAAGACTGTTAACATTTTATTTTGTGTTTCCTCTGCAAAATTTAGACTGCTTCTTCCAAGCAAAACCCTAAAAGAGTTTTCTTAAATATCAAAGTACTTCAATTATATGTTGTTTAGTTGGGCATTAAAGATAATAAAATTAAACTAACTTGAATTCAAAGCAATTAACAAATTAATTGTTGACACTTTTGAAACAAGATCATTCAAATACAAATGCAATATTCAATGTAAATGATGAATTGGCTAATTGTGTGGTCATAATTCTGCCTAAGAATGCTACACTATTTGATATTTTGTGAAGGGTACATTTTATTTTACTTTGTACATTAGGTAGAAACTATTAGGCTAAGCAGTTCTTGATCTGATCATATTCTTGAATCTTGGAGGAAATGCAGTCACAAATCAGGTCACTTTATTATTTGGCTCATATTGTTACAACATAGAGTGTAGCCAAAGCAAGATGGTCTGGGAACCTTGAAAACTCTGCAGAAAGCCTTCAGGGAATTTGTTTTTTCTTATCACTTAATCAAAGTTTTCAAAGAAAGTACTTTGATGTCAAAGGGAACTGAATTCAAAAGTCCAATATTATGGTAAATTCATTGTGAAGACCTAGAACTTTTTGTCCCATCTTCATGTTGATAACACTAAGAGCTAAGTGATACTACTGTGTGTCATTGATAACAACTTCAGTTAGTTATCTAGGGAAAGTTATACCTTAGGGCTACCGTTAGAACTAAATTAGATACAACACAGAAAACACATAACACTATTCTTGCCTCGTGCAGTGAGTATTCTTAGTGAAAGCTGGTTATCTAGTGAGAAAGTGCTCTTATCCAGAAATCTTCCTCTATAATGTTCTTGATGAGAGATACTGTGTTTCTGGACCTGAACCAGAGTCTTCTTATCGACTATATTATCTTTGGCAGATAATAATCTACAGAAAGAGTTATTTTGTGAATTTAGTCAGAAGATATAAGTAAAGCAGTTCACATATTGCTGTGCCCAGGAGATGATAAATATGATATTTATTTTAATAAACTTAACTATTATTTATTTGAATGTTTTAATTTATTTACCAAACTAGCAGGCCTAAGAAAAATGTGAACTTAGGATAATGCTATTGGAAAAGCTCTAGTTCAAGACATAGATAATTGAATATTAAATCACACGTACTTACTTTTTACCTTTATCAGGTTCAAAGAGATTCTCCTCACCTTGTACTTATTTCAGGTACTGCTTACTTGCTCTACATTCCCGTGCCTTTTCTCTTGCCTTTACAACTTTTCTTTTCCTGCTGCTCAGTGACAGCCATCTTGCACAGAATCCTAAATCCCATTTCAGAAGTGCTGCTTCTTGCCTGCCAAATTTTCTGTTGCCTAGTTCAAACAGTTTGTCTGAACAGGCCTATTATTCTGAATTCATTTCTTTGATTCTGACTACTTATTTTTTCCTGCCAGATGTGCTATATTTGCCTGACTGAGCTGATTTTTGCTTTTCATTTTCAGGTGCAAGTTTAATTCCAGTTAGTCTGCCATTGTGCACTTGTGCATGCATGTGTGTGTGTGTGTGTGTGTGTGTGGGCACACACACACACATGAGCATACATACACACACACACACACACACACACACACCTGCCTGCTTTCCCAGCCTAGCCTAGCCACCAAAGCTCGTGAAATTTTTTGCACAATAGCAAATGTCAGCACACACGCACACACACACACACACGCACACACACACGCCTGCCTGCTTTCCCAGCCTAGCCTAGCCACCAAAGCTCGTGAAATTTTTTGCACAATAGCAAATGTCAGCACACACACACACACACGCACACACACACACACCTGCCTGCTTTCCCAGCCTAGCCTAGCCACCAAAGCTCGTGAAATTTTTTGCACAATAGCAAATGTCAGCACACACACACACACACGCACACACACACACACCTGCCTGCTTTCCCAGCCTAGCCTAGCCACCAAAGCTCGTGAAATTTTTTGCACAATAGCAAATGTCAGCACTTAGTATCACTAAATCTAGATCATTATGGTGTAATTCTACAAGCTTTATAACTGCGAATATTTTTGTTAAGAATATTTTATATTGATTTGTGGAAACTCAACTTAGATGGAGATAAATGTACATAGTACTTAGGAGACTAGACTCTGAGGCAAGGCTTTTCATATTACCCTCAGCTCTGCTACTTGTGAGTTGTGATAACTTGGTTAAATTATGTAATTTTTCTTTGCTTCAGCTTCATCATCTCTAAAGTGAGGGTGATACATTGCTGTAATGATTAAATGAGTTAATGCATGTAACACTTAGAACACTGTCTGGTACACAGTAAGTATTTAACAAGTATAGGCTATTATTATCATGATATTATATTCACACAAATCTCTTGCTCAAAGCAAATGAGTTCTAAAAGAAAACTCACATTCTTTTGATTTGACATAATCAAACATGGCAATATAAAATAAGTAGCCTTAAATTATGCCTTAAGGAGATAAGAAAAGAGCAAAATTAGAAGGAAGGAAGGATCTTTACTTAAAGATCAGAACAAAAATAAATAAATAACAAAAGAAAAAAAAGAAGAAGAAAAGAAAAACTCAATAGAACCAAGAGTTGATTCTTTGATTCTTTGAAAAAATAAACAAAATTGACAAACCCCTCGCTGGACTAAGAAAAAAAGAGAAAAGACTCAAGTAAATAAAATCAGAAATGAAGGTAGAAATGTTACAGCAGACACCTCAGAAATAAAAAAGATAGTAAGAAACTATTAGGAACAATTATATGCCAAAAAAATTGGATAACCCAGAAACGGACAAATTCCTAGAAAAATTTAACCTACCAGGTTTGAATCAGGAAAAAGTAGAAAGTTTCAACAGACCAGTAACAAATAAAAGGATTGAAGAAGTAATTTAAAACTTTCCAACAAAGAAAGTCCCAGGACTAGATCACTTCATGGCTAAATTTTAACAAGCATTCAAGCAAGAATTATTACCAATACTTCTTAAACTCTTCCAAAAAATAGAGCTAAAGG
>NW_007733973.1:40369-43671 GCF_000696425.1 Galeopterus variegatus | reverse complement strand
CCTACCAGGTTTGAATCAGGAAAAAGTAGAAAGTTTCAACAGACCAGTAACAAATAAAAGGGTTGAAGAAGTAATTTAAAACTTTCCAACAAAGAAAGTCCCAGGACTAGATCACTTCATGGCTAAATTTTAACAGGCATTCAAGCAAGAATTATTACCAATACTTCTTAAACTCTTCCAAAAAATAGAGCTAAAGGTAATACTTCCAAACATGTGTTACAAGGCCAGCATCACCTTGATACCTAAGCCAGAAAAGAAAACTATGAGCCAATAGCTCTGATGAACATTTATGCAAAAGTCCTCAATAAAATATTAGCAAACTTAATTCAGCAACACATCTCAGTATAATATAGACCATTTATGAAAAATTCACAGATTAACAGAGGAAAAACTGAAGGTTTTTTCCATGAAGAATCAATATAAGATAGGGATGCTCACTCTCACCACTTTTATCCAACATATTACTGGACAGTTTAATAATGGCCAGTCTAACTGGGGTGAGATGATATCTCAGTATGGTTTTCATTTGCATTTCTCTGATGACTAGTGATGCTGAGCATTTTTTCATATATCTGTTGGCCATTTGTATTTGTTCCTTTGAAAAATGTCTATTCATCTCCTTTGCCCATATTTTAATTGGATTATTTGTTTTCTTACTGTATAGTTGTTTGAGTTCTTTGTATATTCTGGATATTAATCCCCTTTTGGATGTACAGTTTGCATATATTTTCTTCCATTCTGTAGGCTGTCAAATGCTGGCAAGGATGTGGGTAAAGGGGAACTCTTCTACACTGTTGGTGGGATTGTAAATTAGCACAGCCATTATGGAAAACAGTATAGAGGTTTCTCAAACAATGACAGATAGAGCCATATGATCCAGCAATCCGACTACTGGTTATATATGCAAAGGAATGGAAATCATCAGGGATACCTGCACTCCCATGTTCATTACAGCTCTACTTACAATAGCTAAAATATGGAACCAACCTAAGTGTCTATCAACGGATGACTGGATAAAGAAAAAATGACCCTAAAATTTGTATGAAACCACACACACGTGCGCGCACACACACACACACACACACATCCTTGAATAGCCAAAGCAATACTGAGAAAAAAACAAGTTGAAGGCATCACACTTCCTGACTTAAAATTATATTACAAAGCTATAGTAATCAAAAAACAAACAAACAAAAACAAACAAACAAAAAAACAGTATGGTACTGGCATAAAAACAGAAACACCAATGGAACAGAACAGAGAGTCCAGAAATCAATCTAAGCACATATGGACAACTAATTTTTGACAAGGACATCAAGAGAATACAATGGGAGAAGATATTCTCTGCAATACATGGTGCTGGGAAAACTGTATTTCCACATGCAAAAGAATGAAAGTGGATTCTTCTCTTATACCATACACAAAAATAAACTCAAAATAGATGAAAGACCTAAATGTAAGACCTAAAATCATAAAACTTTTAGAAGAGAACTTAGGAACTAGCTCCTTGACAGTGACTTTGGCAATGATTTTTTGGATATGACACTGAAAGCTGAGGCTACAGAAACAAAAATAAACAAATGCTTCTGCACAGCAAAGAAAACAATCTACACAATGAAAAGGCAACCTATCAATTGGGAAAAAATAATCGCAAACTATATATATGACATGGGGTTAATACTTAAGATAAAAACTCTTACAACTCAATAGCAGAAAAAAATACAGTCATCCCTTGGTATCTGCAGAGGATTGATTCTAGAGCCCCCCAAAAGATACCCAAATCTGCAGATGCTCAATTCTCCTATATAAAAAGGCATAGTATTTGCATATAACATATGTACATACTCTCATATACTTTGAATCACTTCTAGATTATTTATAATACCTAATACAATCTAAATGATATGTAAATTGTTGTTATACTGCATTGTTTTTTAATTTGTATTATTTTTATCGTTGTATTATTTTTTACTTTTCCAAAGTGGGTGGTTGAATTTGCAGATGTGGAATCTGCAGATAAGAATTTTTTGCCCATTTTTTTAACCTGATTAAAAAAATGGGCAAAGGACCGGAACTGACATTTCTCCAGAAAAGACATAAAAATGGCCAACAAGTACATGAAAAGGTGCTCCGCTTCTCTAATCATTAGGAAAATGCAAATCAAAATCACTATGAGATATGCTCTTACACACATAAGGATGGCTATTATCAAAAAAACCGAGATGATAAATGTTGGCGAGGATGTGGAGAAAGGGAACCCTAGTACACTGTTAGTGAAAATGTAGTTTTGTACAGCCATTATGGAAAACAGTATCGAGGTTCCTAAAGAAATTAAAAACAGAATTACCATATGACTCAGCCTCAGCAATCACTCTTTTGGGTCTACAGCCAAAGGAGATGAAATCACCACCGCATAAATGTATCTGCACTCCCATGCTCATCGCAGCATTATTTACAACATCCAAGACATGGAAACATCCTAAATGCTCATCGACAGATGAATGGATAATGAAAACGTTATGTGTGTGTGTGTATGTATATACATACATATATATATATATATATTCTTTCATCTTTAAACAAGAAAGAGATAATGCCATTTGCCACAGCATGGATGGGATTGGAGAGCATTGTGCTAAGTAAAACAAGTCATACACAGAAAAAATAATATTGCATGATTCACTTCTATGTGGAATAATAGTTTTTTTTAAAAAGATCTCAAGTACACAGGGAAAGAGAATGAAGCAGTGGTTACAACAGATGTGGGGTGGAGAACAGGAGATGGGGAGGTGTAGGTCAAATAATACAAAACCGCAGATATGAAGGTTGAACAAGTCTAGAGATCTAATGTATATCATGAGGATTAAAGTTAATAAAATTGTATATTATTAGAGATTTTTGTGAAATAAGTAGCTTTTAGCTGCTCTTGACACACACAAAAAGTAACTTTGTGGATAATAGATATGTTAATCTACTTCACTATAGTAACCACTGCATTAATTATATGTATCTATGTATTTATATGTATCCCATAACATCATGTTGTAAGCCTCAAATATGCACAGTAAAATGTATTTCAAAAATAAACAAACAGAACTTTTGCTAAATAATTGATGCTTAAAAAGGCTCTAACCCATAAAAAAAGGCAGAATAAATTCTTAAAAGACGTCCACCCCCCCCCAAAAAAATGTATGAAAATAGACTTGGAATTATTTCCATGAGGTTCTTGGAATCCAATGGAATCAATAAATCAACTTCAGGAAGTTTATGAACCAAATTAGGAAAAAAGTACAACATTTTTT
>NW_007733973.1:39268-39947 GCF_000696425.1 Galeopterus variegatus | reverse complement strand
CCATGAGGTTCTTGGAATCCAATGGAATCAATAAATCAACTTCAGGAAGTTTATGAACCAAATTAGGAAAAAAGTACAACATTTTTTTCTGCTACTTAGAAAATACCTTTGGAAAAATATGTGCAAATATGTTATGAAGCCATTATGTTTTCATGGTGACACAATCTGCTATTTTAAATGACCTTATAAGTATCATTAAAATACATTTAGAAAAATTTGCATTGATATGAATTAAATAAAAATATAATTATTAATATTTACCTTTGATAATATTGGGCCAAGCTCAACTTGTAAAATGTCTCAGAAAAGAAAGAACAATAAATTTCTACATTATTTGATTTAACTGTAACCATAAACAGGATGGTTTACAGAAGCTACCATAAATCATGTATGAAAAGATGCCAAAGAGCTCATAATGCAAAAATAAAATAAAATAAAATGTAAAAAAAGACATATCAAAATTAAAGTCATAAATAACAGCTATTTTATTTGCTTTCAAAATCCAGTTGGATGAACATAGTGACATGTTACATAAACTTTCAGTTTTTAAAAATTAGGTGCATATTGATGGTGTCAAAGAATTATTATTATTATTTTTAGTCTAGTGTTGTACCCTTAAAATGCTGTTGATATTTTGAAAATAATGGCAAGATACTGTGCCTCATTTGTTTTTTTTTTT
>NW_007733973.1:35645-37409 GCF_000696425.1 Galeopterus variegatus | reverse complement strand
GCCCTAAGGAAACTACTTTCCTTGCTGCTGCATTATATTTCAGTTTTGCCTATTTTTATACAGTAATAACCTTTTGTTTCTGGATATTTTCACCATTTCCTTGTTCTGCAGGAACCTTTTATCTAGTTTGCTGCAGCTGTGGTTCATTCAACCCTGTGGCTGAAGAGTTTTTATTGTGTGTACAGAATTCCATTCTGTTGCTGATGTGCATCTGCACAGTTTCTAGTTTGTGGCTCTTCCAAATAGTGTTGCTATTTGTCCATGTCTTTTGATGAACTTATATTTCCATTTTAGACGGATGTACCATAGGAATAGAACTACTGGAACACAGAATATGCACGTGCTCAGGTTTGGTATGTATTTCCAGTTTTCCCAAGTGACCGAACCAATTCATTCTCCCACCAGTGTCCTATGAGAGTTCCAGTTGCTCCACAACCTCACCAATACTTAAGTGTTTACCATCTTTTAAAATTTATTATACGTTTTAAAAATAAGCTTTTTCTTTTCTTTTAGATTTTTTTTATTTAAAGAAAAATTGGGAAGATAGTACACAATTTGTATACATCCTATACCCAGTCTGCTGGCTGTTTTACCTGATAGCTGTTACTCTTGGGGAGATTGTGTGAGTGTGTGTCTGACTTTTTTTTTTTTTTTTACTTCTTTCTTAGATTTCTTAAAGTTGTTTTCAGCAGGAAGATCAGGAAGGGAATCTAGTCATCTGTTCTGCTGTAAATATAAGTTTGAATTCATTCTTCACCTCACTTCAATATGGCCTCAACCCCACCAAGATCGCGTTGCCTAACCCAACAATTGTTTCTTATCATATCTTAGACCTGACCTAATGGCAACTTTTGCCAAAGTCAATTTATTCCTTTATTCTTGAAACACTTCTATTCCTTATCTTTCTTTGTTTTCGTTTCTTCACTAGCCACTCCTTGACAGTCTTTTTACTGCTTCATTTTCCACAGTCAGATCACTAAATTTTGGAGTATATAATTTCTCAAAGGTTCAGTGTATCATCCTGCTCTAAGTTTTTAAATANCTCCAGATCTTTTATCCAACTGCTTACAACATGCTTACTTGGATATTTCATAAACTTATCAAATTTATTATATCCAAAAGGAAACTCTTGCTTTTCTCTGGTTTTCTAGTTTAGGGCATTATACATGTTTTCTCTCTTTCAGAAACACTCTGGCTCTTTCTTATCCTCAAGTTTTATCTAAGATGTTGCCTGCACAGATTGGCTTTTTCCTTCTTAAATAGCTTCCAAATCTGTTATCTCTATTTTATTACTATGATTGCTTTCTTTATATTAGTTCTCACAGCCTGCTTTCTTTATTTTATTATATCATGTCTGCATATTTCTAGGTAAGCTCCATGGAACTAAGATTCATATATGTCTTCATCATTGCTGGACTCCTAGTGCTGGTCACAAATCACAATTAATAGCACCTGGTAAACACTTATTAAACATTGGTTGAGTGACTGATGCTCTTGGTTTTTAAGTCTGCTGTAGCATAAAGAGTGTTCGAGTCTTAGCTACTTGGACAGCAGAATAAAAGCAGGACAATTGCAGATTTTACTAATTGTAAGTTTCTTGGAGAACCTTAGTATTTAAAAATGTATTTCTTATTCTGTGCTGACTTACTTCAGAGAGCTAGGTCTTGCCTATAAAGACGTATTATTTAGAGTACATAGGAATTGTTGTGACTTGAATTTAATTCAAAGAATATTAGAAAAATCTCAATATTTCCTACTTTGGAT
>NW_007733973.1:33495-34701 GCF_000696425.1 Galeopterus variegatus | reverse complement strand
GTTGTGACTTGAATTTAATTCAAAGAATATTAGAAAAATCTCAATATTTCCTACTTTGGATGAATAAGAGCTGTGATGGGGGCATGGATTCCACTTAATAAATACTATGTGAGAATGCATTTTAATTATGTATTTCCATCAAAAGTGAATTTCAGAATTGACTGAGTATCAAAGATAATGTGTGCATTTCCAGGTTAAAGACAAATTCAAAATATCCTTTTCTTATTCTAATCACGAGAAGTCTTTTATTGAAATTTAGTGTTTGAACAAAATTAAAATTTACTCTTTAATTTGTTAGCACATTCTCAATTTACTTCAATTTTTTAGGAGGTAGTTAGTTTTTCTATATGACTAAGAGAGATAGCCAATTTTTATAAAGACTGGTTGTAAATTTTAGATTGCATAGAAAATTTACTTCTAAAATGCAATGAAGTAATTTTTATTTCAATTTTCATTTTGCTGAAGGGAGGCAGAGAGAATGGGGAATGAAGCTGAGGTAGAGTGAGGGAATTTTTTTTTTTTCTAAATAAGACTATCAAAGGTATCAGTCAATCAAAAAGAAAAAAGAAGGGACAGCACTGATATTAAACGACCTTCAGTGCATTTTGTCCTGATTTTTACTATTAGTTTTACTATATTTGGCACATTTTTGCAGTCAGAAAATTACCTTCGACCATTAAACATATTTTTTTTCCACAGTGCCTGGTTCTGTGAGAAAAAAGGCATAATAGCTGTTCTTTCATCTACTTTTGGGAGCACTATTGTTAAAGTTCACTGAATAAAGATGAAACACTAGGACATTCTAAAGAATAAGTTTTCCGATATTTAATGAAAATTAAAGTTATTTATGTTTGTTCTGGAGCAATTATTTTAATCATGAACTAATCAGTTAGCAAATTCAACCTTATTTATAATTTCTTATTTACAAAGATTTGTTATTTTAATAAAGTTTTATTGTTTAAGAAAATTCTCAAATGATTTCATATAACCTCATTTAATGTATCACAATGTTCTGTTCAAATTGGCCACTTCTTTTTAAAATATTGGCAAACTGCTATATAAACAACAGGTCTATGCAGGCATTCAAAGGATGAAGTTAATAGAATTCTAGTTTAAAGTACTAATTAGGAAGCTATAGGAGCTGTTCAGTTTAATCATAATAGTCTAGCTGATGGGGCATGCAGACACGGAGTGTGCATGTTTGTA
>NW_007733973.1:31425-32869 GCF_000696425.1 Galeopterus variegatus | reverse complement strand
TTAAAGTACTAATTAGGAAGCTATAGGAGCTGTTCAGTTTAATCATAATAGTCTAGCTGATAGGGCATGCAGACACGGAGTGTGCATGTTTGTATGAAAATATTTTCAATTATTAAGATATATGCAATTATTTTACTGAGCCCAATGATTTCCAAGCTCAAATGAGAACCTAAAAAGCTAGGTTAAGTAAATAAAGCAAGTATGGCATTAAAATAAAAGATTATAAGAATTTAAATAAAAATGAAATCACTGCTATATCATTGCCAGTTCTTATTACATTATTGTGTTAATCATGAACAAATTTGCAGCAATTAACATTTTATTCCATTTTAGTATAACATCACATGAAGAATTGTCTTTGTAATTCAAGTGATTAAATGGATTATTATTTTCAAAATTCTAAACGATTTTCAAAGAAAATTATAGCAAAATTGTTGATATTTTATTCTCACAAAAGAGAAAACATTACAAAAGTAACAACAAAAACTTTTCATTTATGCTTCCCTGACTAATATGTGCATCTCACTGCCTATTGTTTTTGGGTTAATAACACTGATTATGAGAATTTGGTGTGTAAATGTACTCATNTTAAAGTACTAATTAGGAAGCTATAGGAGCTGTTCAGTTTAATCATAATAGTCTAGCTGATGGGGCATGCAGACACGGAGTGTGCATGTTTGTAAGAAAATATTTTCATTTATTAAGATATATGCAATTATTTTACTGAGCCCAATGATTTCCAAGCTCAAATGAGAACCTAAAAAGCTAGTTTAAGTATATAAAGCAAGTATGGCATTAAAATAAAAGATTATAAGAATTTAAATAAAAATGAAATCACTGCTATATCATTGCCAGTTCTTATTACATTATTGTGTTAATCATGAACAAATTTGCAACAATTAACATTTTATTCCATTTTAGTATAACACCACATGAAGAATTGTCTTTGTAATTCAAGTGATTAAATGGATTATTATTTTCAAAATTCTAAACGATTTTCAAAGAAAATTAAAGCAAAATTGTTGATTTTTTTATTCTCACAAAAGAGAATACATTACAAAAGTAACAACAAAAACTTTTCATTTATGCTTCCCTGACTAATATGTGCATCTCACTGCCTATTGTTTTTGGGTTAATAACACTGATTATGAGAATTTGGTGTGTAAATGTACTCATTATATCCATCAAATGGGCAAAGTATGTGACTACATCTTCCTAGAACTCTGCCTTTACCGAGAGCTACTCCTAAATAATCCACGTGCCTTATTGGAAGTGCTTCAGACATGAGCGTGCACTTATACACATATGCACACAATAAAGTGAGGAATTTTTAAGGCGTGTGAAAATAAAACAAGGCTGTATTGCTGTATATACATGCTATGATTTTTTTTTTTTAAAGATGACCAGTAAGGGGATCTTAAGCCTTGACTTGGTGTTGTCAGCA
>NW_007733973.1:26628-31078 GCF_000696425.1 Galeopterus variegatus | reverse complement strand
TTTAAAGATGACCAGTAAGGGGATCTTAAGCCTTGACTTGGTGTTGTCAGCACCACGCTCACCCAAGAGATGATTTAGAATCAGATTTAGTTGATTTGTAATAGTAAAAGAAATCAGATTAATGTATTTTTAGCAGCTTAAAATATACTTTAGGACAGACAGAAAAGACAAAAATCTTTGTGGGAAAATGTGCATAATGTAATATAATGGAATGAAGCATACGATTTTAGAATGAACAGGTAATGCCCCTTTCAGTTTCATATTTTTTTTCTATTGTTCATCTTCTATCACTTACTTGTTTTATTAGCACGTGCTGGTTAATTTTATGTCCACTTGACTGGACTCAGCCCACACAGCTAGTAAAACACTATTTCTGGATGAGTCTGTGAGGGTGTTTCCATTAGTATTTAATTACTGAGTAAAGAAGATTTTCTCTCTCCAGCATGGGTATGCATCATTCAATTCTTTGAGGACCAGAGTAGATCAAAAAGGTGAAGGAAGGGTGGATTCTCTCTCCCTTCTTGAGCTGGGACATCCATCTTCTGAATTACACCTCCGGCCTTCCTGGGTCTCCAGCTTGCGGATGGCAGATGGTGGGGCTTTTTGGCCTCCATGATCATTTGAGCCAATTCTCATAGGAAATTTCTCTCCCTTCTCCCCCTCTCTCATAAACCACCTATTGGCTCTGTTTCTCTGGAGAATATTGGCTAATATGTAACTCTAACCTCAGTATATTATCTCATTCCTTCATTAATTAATTTGTCCATTTCGTGTCCATTTCTAGTTCTGTGAAGACAGGATCTTGATCACTGCATCCCCAGTGCTTGAACAGTGTTCAGCAAAAATACGTGTTCAATAAATGAATATTGAATGAATGAACCAATTCGTGAATTTAACTTGCCATTTACTCCTTAAATTATTGTATTGTGATTTCTGTCCAGACCACTCTAGAGATAGAACTCCAGCAAAGTTTACCGTTAAACTTTATTTCAATATATAAATATCCCTTTTCAGTTTTTTTCCTACTTAATCTTTGCATTGTGTATGATATTTGGAACTATAATTTGCATACAATAAGATGCATGAGTTTTAATTATCTCTGAGTAACCTGTGTATCCACATACATAACTATTACTGCATTGAAGATATAGAGTATTTCCATTACCTCAGAAGTTTTCCTTATGCCCATTTTCAGTCAGTCGCCCTCTCTCCAGAGGTATCCACTGCTGTGACTTCTAATAACATAGGTTAGTTCTATCTGTTCTTTAACTTTATTTAAATGGAATCATAATATAACTATTACTCCATTGAAGATATAGAGTATTTCCATTACCTCAGCAGTTTTCCTTATGCCCATTTTCAGTCAGTCGCCCTCTCTCCAGAGGTATCCACTGCTTTGACTTCTAATAACATAGGTTAGTTCTATCTGTTCTTTAACTTTATTTAAATGGAATCATAAATATGTGCACTTTTATGTCTGGATTACTTGGTTAATTGAATATTTTTTGGCTACATCTAAATTATGTCATGATTCAGTCTTTTTCTTTTCTTTTTTATTGCAGTGTAACATATCATTGCATGAATACACCAAAATTTACTTATTCAATTCTTCCATTGATTGAAAAATGGGATCTTTTGCGGTTTGTGCTATAATGATTAAATTTGCTATGCACACTGAGATACAATTTTTGTGTGTATTTGTTTCCACTTGGGGGACAAATGTATAAACAAGGACTTGTTTGGGTATAAAGTAGCTTTATATCAAAATTTTAAACGTTTTCCGAAAAGGTTGAATTCTTTTATATCCTCACAAGCAATGGTATAAAAGTTGAACTTATTTCATATTTTCTTTAAAAATCTATTTAATTTTAGTTATTTAATTAGGTGCTTAGGGCATCTTGTTTTAATTTTCATTACAGCAATGACAAATGATGCTGAGCAACTTTTCTTAAATTTGTTTGTATTCCCAGGGGTTTCCATGTTTGGCCTATTTTCTGCATGTTCTTCCATGGCTTTTAAAATATTACTGCAAAAGTATTTATTACATCCCAATATCCTTCTTCTATCACATTCCTTAACTTTATATCAGTTATCACAATAATTTTCTGAATATTTCTCTTAGATTTATTTATCTCAAATTCCTCGCTCACTCTGGACCCCAAATCAGTGTCAAATGACCAGAAGCCACTGTTGTTTGTGTTTCCTGTTCTTTGGTTTTGGAGCCCTTGGTCACTCACCACTGCCGAGACACATCTCAAAATCTGTACTCTTAGGAAGATAGATGTGGGTCGGGAGGTGTGTGGGGGATATTTTCTATCACAGTGGTATCTTATCCTTCAGCTTCCTTGATTTCATTATAATGTTTTTTTTCCAGGAGGCTGGAGTTCCAGAGTCTTGAAGCCAGAGGGGATTGCAAATTCTAGGAAAGCAAGCTTTACTCAATTTTGTGACTTGCAATTTAGCCCAACAATACATAATGACACTCTCTCCAGATATTCCAGAGTCCTGTTTCTATAATACTCCTAATAAGACACTTGTGTGTTTCATTTATATTTGTAATCACTTCCTGTAGAAGGTACTCAGTAGGTGTTTCTTGAATAAATTAATTCATTTAACAAATATTAACTGAGCATCTATACTGTATAGGTAATTGGAACAGAGCAATGGGAGAAAAAAGGCCAAAACCTCTGGTCTCATGGAATAAATGACATTTTACATGTATATATAACTAAATGTGTAAGTAAACCATAGCTTATTGCACTGCTTCCAATTTTTCAGCCATACTGGCCTTGAGTGATTCTGTCTCTGATCACAGCTTCCTCTGAATAACTGATTTGTTCAAATCTCCTGGCCATTATAAGCACTTTTTGCCTAAACATTACTTAAAGAAATAATTTTTACTATAAATTCTACAAAGATAATTCCTACTATGTTGAGCCACATGCATGTGATATTGCCAAATACTACTGATAGGATAAACATAAAAGAAATGTCTTTACAATTGGATTTCCCATAACTGTCATTTTAAATATTGTTTTTCTAATTTTTTGTGATCTATAGAATAAGATTTAAAAATTGGGTGTTTAGGGGCATAAAACATTTCATGAGATTTTAATCCACTTTGAACATGGATAATAACCTGTGAAAATTTGTATTTATTGATATAGTGAAATTTTTTGCGAGATTTTATTTTATACCANTTCTTTTTTTTTTTTTTTTTTTTTTTTTTGCTAGTGGTTTAGAAAATGAGCTTTGGAGGGAAAAAAATCTGATTCAGATTTCTGCCTTCACTCCTGCTTAGCTGCGTCACTTTGGGCGAGTTTTATTGGCAGAGTGCTGCTAATAATGACTTTAAAAGGTCATGTTTTGATAATGACTTTTTTGATAATTCTATAGAATGCCCGCATGACACACTGTTATACACATAGTTGGTACTCAACAATTTTTTAGTTATTTTTATAATGAGCAACATTGAAAGTAGGTTATTTATCCTCATTATAGATGAAGAAACTTCAGGTCAATTGTTTAGGTGTTAGGTTATGTCGACAAGTGTCCATACCCAGTAAGTGATAGAGCTGAAATTCTAACTCTAAATATTTTCACTCCAAAGCCACCTTCAACGATAAGAATAATTTTTTTTACCACCTAATCTGAAAGGTGGAAATATTTACATAGAAATGGGAAGCCATCTGATTTAACTAAAATGATTTGTTACGGTAAATTTTTGGTGACCAATAAATTCAATCCTGGTATGACACCCAAACACTCAGAGTCCCAAACGAGTTTGCCATATTTGTCATTGATGACTTGAGATATCTGAATTGTGTGCATACACACACACACACACGGACATCTTTTATGTTCAGTCTCCATGTATGCTTCATCAGTTAATTTTTTTCATTATATTTGGAGGTAAAATATTTTCCCACAACACACTGAAATTGGAATGTAAAGTTAACTTAGCTAATTATATTTTATTAATAATACCGATGACTGATAACCTCAAAATTATTTTTTCATCCCTTTCATCTTTTAATTTTAGTTGGCTTGATTCACTTACAGAATACATTGTCTTATTTATAATATTCTGAATATAAGTGATATCTGTCTTCAAAGGTTATTGCAGGCAATTTAAAGATCTCCTTTGGTTGTAATCCATATCAAAAGAAGGAGGTGTATGATGCCACTATTTGCTACCATTTTTTTAATAGAAAAGATGAGTAATAATCTTCATCAATTTCCTTATTCCAACAGCTCATTATAATGCCTTTCTGTTTGGTTCTCTAGTGGTACCATGTATATTCATTTTTAAATTGCAATTTGAATCCTTCATACTAAATCATTTTGGGAGCATATATTTTTTCTCTTTGGAGATTAAAAAACACAACCCCTGAATCACTTTGAAGCAAATAATCCTCTTAATGAGAAGATGAACTCAGGCACAGTGTTT
>NW_007733973.1:22066-25839 GCF_000696425.1 Galeopterus variegatus | reverse complement strand
CAATTTGAATCCTTCATACTAAATCATTTTGGGAGCATATATTTTTTCTCTTTGGAGATTAAAAAACACAACCCTGAATCACTTTGAAGCAAATAATCCTCTTAATGAGAAGATGAACTCAGGCACAGTGTTTCTTTGTTTCTTTTAGGTACAAGTGTGTTAATTAGAAATGAGTCAATGGTAGCAGGAACAGTCGATACCCAATTTAATTACATTTCCCTGAAATAATACAAGTGAAGAGCTGACACACTGTCTTCTTCCAGAGACACATGAAAAATAGTTTTGTATTATTAGTAAGAAGTTAAGATAGCTCAAGTAATAGTTTGATAAATCTTTCCAGGGTTACTTTTAATTGAAGCATGATAAGAGTAACATTCTTTGAGAATTTGTCTGATGTGTTTGAAGCTTTTTCTGAAAATGAATTTTTTTATTTTGTTAAAACTATAGGAAATTTAACAAAAAACACGTGGATTTAGTACATAGAGCAGCATTTTATTTTTGCAGTAGTTGGAAAAATAATCTTAAAATATTTAAAACTTCTCAAGGTGACCAATTTAAGAGCTCTTTATAATTGGTTTAAATGGGTGCTAATATAATTATGTTCTCATATGTCTAAGCATTGCATATACTCTGAATTTCATTTAGATTGCATTTTAGGAAGTAATCTAAGATTTATTATCATCTATGAAAGTTTTTTATATTTAAATGCTATTGGTGTATATCTAGCTAGTTGTCCCTAATTTGATTTTGTCAATATTTATAGGCCTTCTATACTGTGGCCAGGGAGCCAACATTTCAGGTGTTAGTACAAAGCCTATTTCTCTGATATACTTTCAAAGACATGGTAAGGATATAATTCCATGAATTAAATCCCTTTCTGATGAAATGGTCTAGAATATATTTTGTAGTCTATAAATGAGCCATAAAGCCTAAAGTATTCCCTGACATGGAAATAGTTAAATTATGGTATAGTTATTCTATGGCATGAAATGCAGTATTAAAAATAATGTGAGAGGTTCAGGTTCAAGATGATTGACTAGAGGCAGACAGCTCTCACTTCTGACACAAAGACCAAAACAACAAATAGATAATCGCACATGAAATAGAGCATCTAGGAGAAAACACTGGAATTCAGCAAAATAGTGAAGATGACCCCCTGAGGCTCAGAAACTTGGAATGGCAGCACAGAAAGAAAAGTGAAGGGCCTGCCAAGATGGGCCAGGAGGGACTCCATACAGAGTAGATGGGTAAGCAAGATATCCCCAAGAGTCTATACTTCCACCACGGATGCCTGCAATCCAAGCTGCAAGAGAGCCTCACAGCCCTTTCAGGCCATGAGCTCAGTATAGGGAGCTGCTTGGAGCCCACGTGACTATGTTATTCCAGAATTCCAGAAAGGGAACTAATGCTGAGCCTCCCACCACCTGCTCCACCTGCCCCACCCCATCCTCTGGGTGGCATCGCTGGGGCTGCAGCTGAAATCTTGAGCTCTCAAGAGAGATGCTGGAGCACTCTGCAGCTCCTCAGCTGGAATTGGCCACTCTGGGCAAGGTCTGTTGAGTCATGGGCAGAATCCTGTGTCCCCAAGAGAGACGTTGGGTCACTGTGCAGCTTCTCAGCTGAACTGGGCCACTCTGGGTGAGGACACTGTGAGATACCTCCCTTACCCACTGCTTAAGCACCCAGAATTTTCCACATAATACAGTGCCTGAACCATGGTAGTGTCTTTCCACTATATAACGGTTAATTAAATGAATTGATTACAGATAGATGAAGAATAGACTGATAAATGTTTCTTAAAACCAAATATGTATATTACTTTGTTGAAGACAATACAAAACTAGCAAAGAGAATGTTTCTGCTGCCAAGTAACTAACTTCATGTGATATTTATTTCAACATTTGTGCTAAATGAAGTCAAATTAATTTCTTTTATTATGAAAGTCTATTTTTGTGTTAATTTATTTTTGGTAAAATATCTTATTCGACTATAACATACAAATAGTATTTCTGTTGACTTTCAATGATGATTGCGTTATGGCTTATTTCATTGTTGAATAAGGCTTTCCAGAGAAATCGTCATTAGATTGCTCATACATTTTTGTTACTTTTAAGTCTTGCCTTAGAAAATGTTGTGACTACAATGTAGGTCACTTACAGACCTTTGACGTGTTTTTAAAAAGAGTAAAATAAATAATAATTTGAACATTTATTGTAGATTTTGATTATTGTTTTGCCTTTTTGCAGAGGGGACTCATAATTAACTTCTTTATTTTCAGGGACATCCATGCACCTCTGAGGAATTACTGGATGGTTATTGGATAGTTCGAGAGGGCACAAATAAGTGTTCAGGAACTTGGAATCTGCATAAACAAAACTTTGGTATAACTTATACACAATATTTTTCCTAGAAAACATGAAGCCATGCACTAAGGGATATTTAATTTTATTATAACCAAGAAAATGATTAGGATGGGTCAGGAATCAGGATGTAATTGATGGAAAATCTCTGGCAAAAATGGAGTAATATCTGAATAATCTTTAAACACTGTAGGTTGTGGGAAGAAGACAGGAGTTGGAGATAGAAGAATCGGGGTGATCCACGTCATTCTTTAGCTTGCCGCTCTGAGCCAGAGTTTTGCCTGGCTACATCTGTTAGAAATCTTGAAGGAAAAACTAAATGCAGAAGTGTTTTATAACACTTCCTCTTTGAACCCTGGGGGAGAAGTGACAGTAAGGGTAATTTAGCACAAATACAGTGTGTGGAGGTAACAATCACATCTCTGATGCAGGGAAACAATCATCTTGAGTAACCTTAGTCACATCTATGTGACATTTGAAAAGACTGAGAAGTTTCTGCTAGTTTATTGTGCAACAGAAAAGGAGAGCTTATATTGAATCGTACTGAGAATCTGGCTAGTAAACTTCTCAGTGCTTTTCCAGAGAGGATACTCAATTGCCTTGTAATCAAATGCTTTAGGTCAGGCTGTTTAGACTGGAAAGTCATGATCAGACCTCAGAGTATTCGAGACATGCTGAGACTGAAGCAGATTAACAAAAACAGAGTGAGTTCCTCAGCTACTTACTTTTAAAGCAGAAACCAACAGGCTTCCCAGGGTTGGGACAGCACTAAGCACACCTCAGTGGATACAAGCTGGCACTTTCCCTGAGAGCAGAATTGCTGAGCCACAGTAGAGTCCAGCCCGAGAGTCAACAGGAGACTTAATAGTAGGAAAGAGTGGAGGGAGAGCAGGATCTGATCTCTGTCCTTTTACTCTATCTTTGTGTGTCTTTAAATGGGAATGCCAGCCCGAGAGTCAACAGGAGACTTAATAGTAGGAAAGAGTGGAGGGAGAGCAGGATCTGAACTCTGTCCTTTTACTCTATCTTTGTGTGTCTTTAAATGGGAATATATGTTAAAGCTGGGAGAAGCTGAGGTATCATTAAGTGGCAAATGCATGCAGTGGGATGATTAGGTCACTTACAGAGACAAAGAAATGACCACTTCTTTGCACATCTGAGTAGGACTATGAGAAAATTTCTAATTCCACTGCAAAAATAGTGATAAAAGCACATTATTTTAACTACAAATATTTGGGTTTACTTTTGTAGTGTTTTGTCTGTTTATGTTTTTAATTGGATCCTAAGTACAACCTTGTCGATAGGCAAATTAAAATATGTTGATTTCCAGTAAATTTAATAATTATGAAACAGAACAAAAACACATAGAAACATCTCTTTATGATAGAAAATAGTAATTACAGTAGATATCAA
>NW_007733973.1:14390-21622 GCF_000696425.1 Galeopterus variegatus | reverse complement strand
AGCATAAAAATCAACATCTTGTAAATTACATTTTTTAATTCATAATTTAGAAATGTAGTTTTGCCCTATAATTTTGATATACAATTTGAGTTAATGAAACATAATGGAAAAATACAGACTTTGGAGCTAAATTGACTGATTCTATCTGTCGTGTGAACTTGGTCATTAGTTAAATTTTTGTTCTTCAGTTTCCCCATATGTAAAATGTCAACAATTCCTACCTCACTGGATTGTTTTGTGGACTAAAATTAGAAATTATTCTAAGCTAAGAAAAGTGATTAGAATCGTNGGATTGTTTTGTGGACTAAAATTAGAAATTATTCTAAGCTAAGAAAAGTGATTAGAATCGTTCCTGGCACATTGACAGCACTGTATGAAGCTTGCCTTATTATCTTCAACCAGTCACCAGCAGAAAGAATCCACAGTAAACATTAAATAATGCAAACTTCTGAAATATTAATTTCAAAATCAGATACATTTCTCTTTCTCATTTCTGACCATAGAAATACCTAAAATTCCAGTTTCATATGTAGAATCACCAGATCAGTGTATTATTGTTTCAATTTGAATGTTGCTTCTAAGTGATTTTAGCTCTGATTTTTGAAGAAGCTCATGAAAAGTTGATTAAAAAGTCATAGGCATTTTTGATAAGCTGTGATATGTGTTTCTCAGAATTATCGTTGAATATGTTATTTAGAATTTCTACAGAATATTGTGAAGTATTTTCATGCACATCGTGCTAATTAAAAGTTAATATGAAAGCATCTTTAGTTCAGAGGCTTTACAAAGATAGTTCTGTAAAAATGGGAAGAATCTGGAAACTTATAGCCATAAAGGCTTATCTCAGCATATGAAAGCTTAGATCTGATAATTAAAAATCAACAAATTCANCATAAAGGCTTATCTCAGCATATGAAAGCTTAGATCTGATAATTAAAAATCAACAAATTCATATTTTGAACACATTTTATGTAGCAGAGACTGCTTGATTTGGGGAGTACAGTAATAGTTTATCTTCAACAGGCTTACTATGCTTGGTTAAAATATACTCATTAAATTGCTATTAAAAATCTTCTTTCATTTTGAATGCTTCTGCTTCTGCTAAGGAAGAAGAAAGTTTAAGAGAACATCACTCCCACTGTCCCAACCAGGAAAGTGAGAAAATCATACTTTAAAAAAATCCCTCATAGAGCTGAGGCCACAAAAAAGCATAAATGAACAAAATCCAGTAGGTGAGAAGCCCTCCTAGGAAAGAAGCTGCTTTTAACTGACGTAGAGGAAGGGAGGGAGGAAAAAGCCATCGATGATGAGAGCAAGAAAAAAACAGAGGAATTTAAAAATAATGTTTATAGCTTAGTGAGGGCTGGTGTAAGGATCTAGAACACCTGGGGGCTCCAGCCACAGAGTCTGCACCCAACCACCAACCCTTTCTCAAGGCCTTCATCAGCGCTCAGGTACAGGATTGACAACAGGGAAAGAGCTGGGAGAAGCTCCCTGCCCAGGTCCTCCAGCCCTCAAGGCAGTGGCTACCTGTATGGGAATAAGAGTAGGAGGGCTCATAGTGAAATCCTGAAATATAAAACAGAAAATGAATCAACTAAAGAAAATTACAGACCAATATTCTTTAAACAAATGCAAATCCTTAATAATAAAATATTAGCAAATTGAATAAAGCAATATATAAATGATTATACATGGTAAAGAAGTAGGATTTTTTAGCTAAACTGCAAGATTGATTTAACATTCAAAAATCAATTAACTTAATTCACATCAAATATATGATCATTTCAATAAATTTAGAAAAAGCAATTGAAAACTTTTGCACCAATGAGAAGAACTCTCAGCAAATTATATACAGACTAAAACTTTCTTGAACTCTTGGAGAACACATTCAAAAACAAAGAACAAGCCAACATAAAACAACTACAGATAACTTTCCGTTTAATGCACTGGCTAGGATTTTCAATACAAAATTAAACAGCTAGCGTAATAAAGCAAGAATAAAGCAAGGAATACAAAAAAGAAAGCATAAAATTTGTATGAAAAGAAAGAAAACAGATTTTATTTATCGAAGTCATAAGTATGTACATAGAATATCTTCAAAAAATCTATGGAATAGCAAACAAAACTAATAAATGAATACAGCAATGTTGCAGAACAATGAGTCAATATACAAAAATTAATTTTATTTTCATTCAATGAACAATTAAAAAATAAAGTTTATAAAAATATTTAAAATAGCATCCAGAAACATAAATTACTTAGGATTAACTTTAATGCAAGATGTGAAATATCTTTATTAAAATATTAATATAAATAGTTCTATGAGATATCATTAATAATAATACTGCATTACTTAAAAAATTAAAGAAGAAATAAATGAATGCTGTGTTCATGGATTGGAAAAATCAATATTATTTACCTATAAATTTCTTTCAAGCTGATCTCTAGATTCAGTGCAATCTTAACCAAAATCCCATTAAGTGCTTTTCTAGAAATCGACAGTCATTTTAAATTTAATATGAAAATGCAAACAACCTAGATTAGTCAAAATAATCTTGAAAAAGAATTATACTGGCAAACTAAACTTCCTGATTGTAGGATATACTAATTTTAAGATATAAAACTTCAGTAGTCAAGATAGTGGGATCTTGGTGAAAGACTAGAAAAATAGATAATTGGAACATAACAGAGAGTCTGAATATAGACTGAGACATATACAATGTAATGATTTTGAATAAAGACTCCAAAGCAATTCAATAGGAAAAAGATATAATTTTGACCAATTGTCTAGAAAAACTGCATATTTAATACTGAAACAAAATGAAACGAAAGCGTGAACCTTCCTTCTACCTCATAGTATATACAATTCATTCAATATTGGTCATAGACCTTAAATCTATAGGCTAAAAATACCCAAAATAAACCAAAAAAAAAAAAAAAAGAAAAGAAAAGAAAAATCATCTAGAAGAAACTGTTAAAAAATACCTTCACAAACCTTGGGTAGGAAATGCTTTCTTAACATAAGAAAACAAAAAAGCACTAACTATAACAGAAGAAATTGATAAATTAGACATTGTTTTAAAAAGACCTCTTCATCAGAAGACATTATCAAGAAAATAGGCAAGCCACACACTGGAAGAAAATATTTACAAAACACATCAAATAGGATTTGTATACAGAATATACAAACATTCTGCCTTCCTATGAGTCAGTGAAAAAAACGAACAAAAAATTTAGAAAATTTACAAAGATACCTACAAAGACGTATAGCAAATAAGCACATTTTACTGCCCACCGACAGTAAAATGGATAATTAAATTGTAGTGTATTTCCTAACGGAACACTCTACAACCATTAGTACAAATGATCTATAACTTCATATATTGATATGAATGACATTAATATTATAGTGAGCAAAAGAATAACCACCCAAAAGAGGGGACACCGTTAAGGCTGTGCGTGCTGAAAGGGCCACAAGGGAATCTTCTGGAAGGGGAAAAATTCTATGTCTTTGCGTGGGCGCTGGCTACACAGGTGTATTGAGTTTGTGAAAGTTCCCTGAGCTATNAAACAGATTTTATTTATCGAAGTCATAAGTATGTACATAGAATATCTTCAAAAAATCTATGGAATAGCAAACAAAACTAATAAATGAATACAGCAATGTTGCAGAACAATGAGTCAATATACAAAAATTAATTTTATTTTCATTCAATGAACAATTAAAAAATAAAGTTTATAAAAATATTTAAAATAGCATCCAGAAACATAAATTACTTAGGATTAACTTTAATGCAAGATGTGAAATATCTTTATTAAAATATTAATATAAATAGTTCTATGAGATATCATTAATAATAATACTGCATTACTTAAAAAATTAAAGAAGAAATAAATGAATGCTGTGTTCATGGATTGGAAAAATCAATATTATTTACCTATAAATTTCTTTCAAGCTGATCTCTAGATTCAGTGCAATCTTAACCAAAATCCCATTAAGTGCTTTTCTAGAAATCGACAGTCATTTTAAATTTAATATGAAAATGCAAACAACCTAGATTAGTCAAAATAATCTTGAAAAAGAATTATACTGGCAAACTAAACTTCCTGATTGTAGGATATACTAATTTTAAGATATAAAACTTCAGTAGTCAAGATAGTGGGATCTTGGTGAAAGACTAGAAAAATAGATAATTGGAACATAACAGAGAGTCTGAATATAGACTGAGACATATACAATGTAATGATTTTGAATAAAGACTCCAAAGCAATTCAATAGGAAAAATATATAATTTTGACCAATTGTCTAGAAAAACTGCATATTTAATACTGAAACAAAATGAAACGAAAGCGTGAACCTTCCTTCTACCTCATAGTATATACAATTCATTCAATATTGGTCATAGACCTTAAATCTATAGGCTAAAAATACCCAAAAAAAACAAAAAAAAAAAAAAAAAGAGAGAGAGAAAAGAAAAATCATCTAGAAGAAACTGTTAAAAAATACCTTCACAAACCTTGGGTAGGAAATGCTTTCTTAACATAAGAAAACAAAAAAGCACTAACTATAACAGAAGAAATTGATAAATTAGACATTGTTTTTAAAAGACCTCTTCATCAGAAGACATTATCAAGAAAATAGGCAAGCCACACACTGGAAGAAAATATTTACAAAACACATCAAATAGGATTTGTATACAGAATATATAAACATTCTGCCTTCCTATGAGTCAGTGAAAAAAACGAACAAAAAATTTAGAAAATTTACAAAGATAGCTACAAAGACGTATAGCAAATAAGCACATGAAGAGGTGCTTAATGTAAGTACCAAGGTAAACAGAAATTAAGTCCACAATGAAACACGACTCTAGATCCATGAGAATGTCTAAAACAAAGAGTGACAGTGCCACCACACACATCCAAGCTGAAAACTACCAAAATGCCCACCGACAGTAAAATGGATAATTAAATTGTAGTGTATTTCCTAACGGAACACTCTACAACCATTAGTACAAATGATCTATAACTTCATATATTGATATGAATGACATTAATATTATAGTGAGCAAAAGAATAACCACCCAAAAGAGGGGACACAGTTAAGGCTGTGCGTGCTGAAAGGGCCACAAGGGAATCTTCTGGAAGGGGAAAAATTCTATGTCTTTGCGTGGGCGCTGGCTACACAGGTGTATTGAGTTTGTGAAAGTTCCCTGAGCTATACAGATATATTCACTTTTATATATGTATGTTATACTTGAATGAACAGTTAAAGATTATTCTGTACTTTAATGTCTTTCTTGCTGCATGCCATAAATTACATTTGAGGCTTTTGTTACTGACTCGATAAGCACCACAGGACCCCAATGCTTCACACCAACTCCTTCAATCCCAGGGAGGTTATGCTGTTTGTTTTTGTGTTTCAAAAGCCCATCCTTCTTGTTCAATATCTTATTAAGTTCCCCTTTCTGGTCTAAATGAAACCTCCAGTTTCTCCACTCCTGTGGAAAGCTGTCATAGTTTATAAATAATCATATTTATATGATCATCATAGATAATGATCATAATGGACAATTAACCCATTTTCAGTTCAGGTCACTGTCCCTGCCTCCCCACAACATCATTTGTACTTCATAAAAGATTCTCTACTTTTTCCAGAGCTGTGTTCCACCGGCATTTCATATTTTGTTATGAGTCTATAAATAGAATACAGAAGACTGCAAATTCTCCAATATGAAGAAAGTATCACCCCTTCACAGCTTTATGGTCAGAGCTGTATGTATCTGCCTTTCTGGATAATCATCTCATGTAAATGTTCCTTAAATAGTAGTAATAAAATTACCATGGGGTTTTTTATTCCTCACGGCATGTGTACTTCAAGACAGCAGCTTTGAAGTAGAAGAGCACTGATTTTAAATCCTGCTTCTGTCACACTTTCTGTTAGCTTAGACAAGTATTTTGCATTTATATGATTGTAATAACCTTGTCTGTAAGATTGAGGTGGGGTAAGGAATGTAATTAAATACAGTTTGTATTCTGTAAGCACCGCGTCTATTAAAGATGCACCATTACTAGGTAGAAAGTTCTTTACATTGAGCCTGTACTTTGCTTCTTTCTGTTTTATTTTACACACTTAAGATCTCCAGAACACTAGGAGACGATGGTGATTCAGCTTTTCCCTTTTCAACAAAGTCGTGTATTTAAAGACAATTGTCATACCCGACTTAACAATCTTTTGCCTCCAATCTGATTAATTCCCATATCCCCCACTGTTTTTCACATTCCTCTTTATTCTAGTTTCTCTTATTAAACTAATGAAGAAGTTTTATGGAGACTGAAAAATACTTATTGAATGCCCTGAGGTAAATTCCTTATATATGGGTTTCTATTAACTCAATAAAAACTTATATTGCATGGAAGTTATTTAACTTTTTAAAAAGACATTTAATGGATTAGTTTATATTTTGTGTTCATAAAGGATATTCAATATTTTAAAATATAAGAATCATAATATGGTTAAGCCTAATAGAGTACTGATATTTCTCCATTAAAAATAAAACTTTTGCATTTTCCTATAAATTTTTCAGCCATGTGATTTGTATGATTTATTTGAAAGATCTAAAATGATTTTTTTGTTTTACCAGCCTTTTGAGATTTTATTTATAAAATATTTACCATGGGCCTATTCTGAGCCAGGAACTGCTATTAGTGCTGATTATAACATAATTTGAAGACAAAATCGTCTGTCTCTTTATTTTTGTCTCTTTTAATGGAGTTGACATCTAGCTAATTGTGCTCTGTGTGCTTTAAATTCCTGTTCGTTTCTTCTTTTAACATTTTTAGAATTTTAAAATAAAAATATTTAAAAAGGTATTCATCGATTATTTAAAATTTTGTATCTCTGGACTACAGATAATATTTTTTAAGATATAAATAATAATAATCACTTGGACATCTTCATATTTTTTTCCATTTTTCTGGTAATGTTCTTACTGATATGCAGCCAACATAACCCAAATGGTTCATCTCAGGGAAAAAGCATGCAAATACAAACACACACCCCAATTTCAAAATTTTAATGTAAGAGTGAAGCAAAAAGTGAACTTAATGAACTTGTAAGTTACTGGAGCAATTTCATTATATATTCATGCTTAAATGTTGTATACCATATGTAAAATTGCAAATAAAAATCCTCAGATCCCCATACTGGCCAGCTACCAAAAAAAAAAAAA
>NW_007733973.1:12248-13799 GCF_000696425.1 Galeopterus variegatus | reverse complement strand
AAAAAAAAAAAAATCCTAAATATGAGTTTTGCAAAATACAAAATAAACATAAAAATAAAATAAAATTTTATGTACTTATATGTTCTCCTATAAAATAACAAATTTCTTATTACTAATAATTAACTATTAATTTCTGATATCGTGTTATTAAATTTTCAGCAATGTATTTCTTTTTTTCCAAATAAGTAAGAATTGAATAGAAAAAGAGGAACATAAGCTGTTATATTCTTGGAACTTATCTAAATATATAAAAGCAAAGAAATGATTAATAAACGAATCTCTAGCTCACTTATTCCCTGATTTGTGAGTAAGATTAACCTTTGTGTGTTGGTTCAAATCTCTGTTCAGTTCCCAAAGCCTCAGCCATACTAGGTTGGGCCTGTCTCGTGTGTGAGGTTCCAAGGTTAGGCTGAGATTTTGCAGATGGTTCAAATGTCCGTTCAGCTCTCAAAGACTTTGCTGTACTGATTTGTGTCTGTGCAAATTGCATGTGGTTCACTTTTAGGACTTTCATGGGTTTCTACAAAGAAATGATAAATTCTCTTTTCAGTCTCTCCCTCTTCCAGGATGTCTTCCACATACCCTGGCCTATCCTGGCATTTTTCTATTGTTCCCTTGGACAGAAAGATCAAGATTATCTGTCAAAGTCTTAGCTGAAAATGTGCTGCTGTAACTGGTGTCTACCCATGGTGCAAAGACACAGGAGAAGAAACAAAAAATCAGGAATCTCACCTGTGACTGGACTGCTGCTCCAGGTTTTGAAAATGGTCATCTCCACCCCCCATCTGCTTTGGTTTATTATTCGGGGTCCTCGAGTAATTTTTTCTTCCATTTTCTTCTGTAACTTATCCAGACTTTATAGTTGTGATCAGTAAGAAGGGGTGGATCTAAGGGGCTTATATCATCATAGGCAGAATCAGTACACCTATATACTCATACGTTTCTGGCAAGCAAAAATTTCCTTTCTATAGTGAGATATTAAAGGAGCTGTCACCCACATTTTGAAGGGTAATGTGTTTGTAGCATTTCTTAAGGTGTGTTTGATGAGTCAGTGGATGGTACAGGCATCTGAACCAGTGCTGGATTCAGTACTAACCTGAATACACATAGCGATTAATTGGCACCGATTAGGTTAGTGTGCCTTATGGTCACCCAGCTGCTTGGCAGAGAGTGAGGTTGGAAAATCAACTTTCATGTTTGCTATTTAAAAGTACCCATATCTATTATTTTTGAATTTGAGCAGCTGCTGTCTGTTCTGAAAATTGAACAAACACAGCTGCCTAAGCAAGCTCCTAGATTTAAAAAACAAAAAGGTTTCTGTTAAAGTAAACGACTAAAAACAGATTAAATCCTATTGCCACTACAGTTCTAACAGGTACTTTCATCCAACTTCTTTAACCAAGGATAAGCATGTGTGTTCTTTGAGAAAATAATTACACTTAAATTACACACACTCTGGTGCTTAGTAATTTATTACTAAAGGAGGTGGCGAAAGATAATAGAATTGTCTTTTAGTTAATTGCCTAATATTTAAGTGGTCAAATATGAAAT
>NW_007733973.1:9893-11618 GCF_000696425.1 Galeopterus variegatus | reverse complement strand
GAAAGATAATAGAATTGTCTTTTAGTTAATTGCCTAATATTTAAGTGGTCAAATATGAAATAATGATTTAGATTTTCAAAAAAATATATTTTTTGATTTGCTTGCTGGTGGCAAGTCTAGCATTCTTTATAGGGACCCAGTTGTTAAACAATTGAAGCAGCTGGATATTTTAAAACACACAGCAGTAATATTTAGCACTGATTAAATTATCCATCTTGCTTCCGAGGGTGCAGATGGGGAGAGACTCATGGCATCAACAAATGCGGGTTATGATTCTACTCTAGCGATCCTCCCAAGACCCTCCTGCAGGTCTGTAACCATTTTTTCATTAGTTCTCCCTTTATTTATATGGTATATCCCTTGTGTTGGGTAAATGAGTGTGTAATTGATTTTAGTTTAATGCTATAACCCAACATATTGACTTCTCTGCTTTTCTCATCCAGAAAACTTTTTTTTGTACCATAACAGTTTAGTTTGCTATTTATACCACGATGTAGATGATTAATGATTAATATATATATATATATATATATATATTTTTTTTTTGTCTTTTTTGTGACCGGTAAGGGGAATGCAACCCTTGGCTTGGTGTCGCCTGCACCACGCTCAGCCAGTGAGTGCACCGGCCATCCCTATATAGGATCCGAAACCACGGCAGGAGCGTCGCTGTGCTCCCAGCGCTGCCCTCTCCCAAGTGTGCCACAGGGCCGGCCCATGATTAATATATTTTTTAAAAAATCCAAGTAACTGTAGTCAAATAAAGTATGTCTTTAATAGGAACAAGTAATTTATTTTTGTTCAATATAGTCGTGTAACCCATAAGGACTCTGAAGTCAACAATGGATCACATATAGGACAGTGATCCTGTAAGATCTTAATGGAGCTAAAAATTCCTGTCATCTGAAGATATCATAGCCATTGTAATAGTGTAGTGCAATTACTTTTTTAAAAAAACTTCATTTAGTGTGGCCTAAGTGCACGTGGTTTATAAAGTCTACAATAGTGTATAGTAGTGTCTGAGGCCTTCACCTTCACACTCACTCACGGCTCACGGACCTACCCAGGGAAACTTCCAGTCCTGCAAGCTCTGTTCTGCTCTAGATAGGTGAACCATTTTTTATCTTTTATACCTTATTTTTACTGTATCTTTTCTATGTTTAGATATTGGGATTTTTAGAATTTTTTTTAACTGAAACGTACTGGTTGTACATATTTATGGGGTACAGAATTATATTTCTATACATGTATAAAGTGAGTAATGGTCAAATCAGGGTAATCACATTCACCATTCCAAAAATATGACTTTTTTTGTGATGAGAAAGAGCATTTGAAGTCCTCTCTTCTAGATACTTGAGAACGTACGATAAATTATTTTTGATTATAGATGCCTAGTATTACTTTACATCACTAGAACTTATTTTTCCTATCTAGCTATAATTTTGTGTCCATTAACCAACCTCTCACTATCTCTATCTCTAACTCACTTCTTAGCCTCTAGGAACAATTCTACTCTCTACTTCTGAAAGTTCAACTTATTTCTTTTTAGCTCCCACATATAAGTGAGAACATGCAGTATTTATCTTTCTGTTTCTGACTTATTTCATTTAGCGTAATGTCTTCCAGGCTCATCCATGTTCGTGTAAATGACAGGATTTCATTTTTATGGCTGAATAGTGTTCCACTGTGTATACATACCACATTTTCTTTACCCATTCATCTGTCGAT
>NW_007733973.1:0-7024 GCF_000696425.1 Galeopterus variegatus | reverse complement strand
GGACCTTGAGAGAATTATATTAAGTGAAACGAGTCAGGCACAGAAAGAGAAATACCACATGTTCTCACTTATTGGTGGGAGCTAAAAATTAATAAATAAATTCACACACACACACACACACACAAAAATGGCGGGGGGGGGGGAAGAAGACATAACAACTACAATTACTTGAAGTTGATCTGACATGCATACAGAAAGGACATTGTTGGGTGGGAGGGAGGAGAGGAAGGAGGGAGGGAGGTTTTGGTAAGGGGAAACAATAATCAACCACAATGTATATCAACAAAATAAAATTTTTAAAAGAAATAATAAATAAATAAATAAATAATGTGTGTGTATGATGTACGATGTAATGCTTTGATACACATATTCATAGTAAACCGATAACCACTGTCAAACTATCTCTTCAATAGTTACTGTACGTGTGTAGAGAGAGAACATTTAGGATAAGCTTTTTAGTAAATTTCTAGTATTCAATACAGGATTGTTAAACATAGTCACTATGCTCTACTCTAGAGCTCTAGAACTTATTCATCCTAAATAACTGAAACTTTGTACATTTGTCCAGTATATCATCATTTCCCCCACCCCCAAACATCATTTAACGAGATATTGCTTTCGTTTATTTTTAATATGAACCCAGATGTGGGATTGCTGAATAATATAGTAGTTCGATTTTTAATTTTTTGAGAAATTTCTAAAATGTTTTCCATAACATCTATACAATTTACATTCCCACTAACAGTGGACAAGTTACATTTTCTCCACATCCTTGCCAACATTGAGTATTCTTTATCTTTTTGACAATAGCTATCCTTAACACGTACAAAGTGATATCTCATTGTAGGTTTGATTTTCATTTATCTGATGATCAGTGATATTAAGCACATTTTCATATACCTCTTGGCCATTTGTATATTTTCTTTGAAAAAATGCCTGTTCAGATCATGTTATGGTTTGGATTTTTCCTCCAAAATTTGTGTGTTCAAGCTTAATATTAATTGTTGGGAGGTGGGGGCTTTTGAGAAGTGGCTAAGTACTAAGGTCTGTGCCCTAATAAATAAACCAGTGCCTTGTAAAAGCTGGAGAGAACTACTTTAGACCCTTTTTGCTCTTCTGTCTCTTGAGCCATGTGAGGACGCACCATTTTTTCCCTCTGGAGAATGCAGCAACATGACACCATCTTGGAAGCAGAGAGACTGAGCCCTCACTAGCTGGTGCCTTGATCGTGGACTTCTTAGCTTCCAAATCCATGTGAAAATAAATTTATATTTATAAATTACTTGTTCTGTAATATTTTGTCATAGCAGCATGAAAACACTAACACAGCACCTTTTTCAATTTTTTTAGTCTGATTGTATTTTTTTTGCTATTGATTTGTATGAGTTTCTTATGTATTTTGGCTATCAATTCCTTATCAGATATATGGTTTGCAAATATTTCTCCCAACCTGTAAGTTACCTTTTTGTTTTGTTGACTCTTTCCCTTGCTGGGAAGTAGTTATTTAGTTTGATGTAGCCACACACACACACACACACACACACACACACACACACACACACACACAAAATCATTCCCAAGTTCAAAGTTAAGGAGTTTTCCCGTATATTTTCTTGTAGGAGTTTTAAAGTGTTGGGTCTTAAAATTAAGTCTTTCATCCATTTTCAGTTGATTTTTGTGTATGGTATGGTATCTTTACTTGCGCCTTCATCAGTTTCTTTCATCAATGTTTTATATTTTTTAGTGTACAGATCTTTCATCTCCTTGGTTAAATTTATTTCAAAATATTATGTTCTTTTTGATGCTATTGTTAATGGGATTGTTTTCTTGATTTTCTTTTCAGATATTTCTTTGTTGGTGTAAAGAAACACTACTGATTTTTGTACATTGCTTTTGTATCATACAACTTTACTGAATTTGTTTATTAGTTAGTTTTTTATGGAGTCTTTAGGTTTTCTACATGTAGGATTATGTCATCTTCAAACAAAGATAATTTTACTTCTTCCTTTGTGATTTGGGTGCATTTCCTTTTCTTTTTTTCCTTTTGTTTAATTGCTATGGTTAGGACTTCTAGTACTATGTTGAATAGAAATGGCAAGTGTGAGATCACTTGCCTTGTACTGGGTCTTAGAGACAATGTCTTAATTTACCCCATGGATTATGAAGTTAGCTGTGGGATTTTTATGAATGGTCTTCTTTTGTGTTGAAGTTCCTTCAACACCTATTTTGTTTAGAGATTTTAATTATGATTGGATGTTGAAATTTTTCTTTGATGAATGCTTAGTGTGTGTCTATATCTTTTGATTGCCTAATTTGATTCATTTACACTTAAAGTAGTTATTGATAAGTAAGGACTTACTACTACCATTTTGTTAATTGTTTTCTGAATGTTTTATAGTTTCTTTGTTCCATTTCTTTTCTCTTGCTGTCTTCCTTTATGATCTGATGGTTTTGTGTAATGATATGCTTTAATTGCTTACTCTTTGTCTTTTGCATATCTAGTACAGGTTTTTGATTTCTTGATACCACAAAGCCTACATAAAACATATTATATTTAACAATAGTCTGTTTCAAGCTGATAACTACTTAACTTTGACCTTATACAAAAAGTCTGTATTTTAACTTCTCCTCACCTTACATTTTATGTTATTGATGTCATAGTTTTCCTCTTTTATATACCATGTAACCATTACCCAATTATTATAACTCTAATTATTTTAAATAGTTTTGTCTTTTTACTTTAATACTAAAGTTAAGTGATTTATGAGGGTACTTCTAAAAGTTTTTGGGCAAATAGAATTAAAAAGATAATATGAATCTTTCTATGAACTTTTTGAAGTACCCTTATATGTGCCATCATTACAGTATTAGAGTATTCTGAATTTGAATATATGTTTACCCTTATTGTGAGTTTTATACTTCCATATGCATGCATGTCATGAGCATCCTTTCATTTCAACTTGAAAAATTCCCTTTAGTATTTCTTGTAAGGCAGGTCTAGTGGTGATGAACTTCTGCATCTTGTTTGTTGGAGAGAGTATTATATATTCACCAACATAGACCACATGCTTGTCCATAAAATAGGTCTTCATAAATTTAGAAGAATTAAAAACCTACAGACTATATGTTTTCTGACCATAAAAAAATTAAATTATAAATCAACAACAATATAATACCTAGGAAAATCCAAATGTCTAGAAATTAGACAACATATATTTATATAATTTATGAGTCAAATATGAAATCAGAAGTTATATTAGAAAGTGTTTTATAAGTATATGACAAAAATTATCATATATCAAAATTCATTAGATACAGGCAAAGCAGTTCATAGAGGGAAAGTTCAAATACTATCTTTAATGCTTCTAAAGCTATTGACCTAAGGATCCACATTAAGAAGCTAGCAAAAGTAAAAGCAAAACCAAACCCAAAAAGTTTAAGAAGGAAATAGTAAAGATAACAGCAAAAATCAATTTTAAAAAAAAGGCAGACAGACTTCCAGTCAAGATGGCAGAATAGATGGTCCCCAGCATCAGTCTCTCCCACAAAAAAACTAATTTACAACTATTAAAAAGCAACAACAGCCAAGCTGGGGCTGCTAGAGCTTGGGTGAAGAGGAGGAGAGACTTACAGAGTTCATGAAGGCAGGAGAAGCTGTGATGAGAGAAAGAAAAGAAACCTCTCTGTTTTGAGCCCTGGCCACTTCCAGGCTGGAGCTGCCGAGCGCATGCAGCAGGAGCTGGCAAAGGCCACAGCTGTGACCTTTGGCACACTCAGAGGCTGGTGAGTCATCATAAGGGACTGGTGTATAGCCCGTCCCATGTGAAGTGTTTGCAGCATGGGTGGTGGGGGAGGCTGGCTCACTGGAAAAACACTGGGACACAGCAAGCACAGCTGATCTGCCCTCCAACCAGCACAGGACCACTCAGAGGAGACTGGTTAGGAATCTAGAATTGTATGGGATGCACTTTGATGAAAAGATTCAGGCCCAGACAAGTGTTTCTACACAACCCAGGTGCATTGGATTTCACTAAAACCAGAAGTCCTATAAAGTCAACCATTAAAACCTGAGCTGCATAAAAAGCCTTCCCCAGGGAATCAACAGCAAAGCAGCAATTTAGTTCAACCACAGAGCTCAAGTACTGGTCCCCACAGGAAGTTCACCCACTTTAGAAATAAGCAAAGGACAACAAGTTAGTTCCAGCTCAGAGTTTAAGTGGTGGGAACAGCAAATAATCCAACACAGACTGAAAGAAAAAACAGAGTACCTATAACCAGAGACAAAGTTTGATATTAACTAATAAAGGTCTCATTTCACCATAGAACACCTAAAACATTTAGAAGGACTGGAAGTACCCTGGGCTATCAAGCCAGAAAGGAGGAACAACCAGGCACATGGTTAGTGCCACGGGGCTTGCCCATGGTCCTGAGGCATGCATCTGGGGACTGTACCCTCCACCCACAACCAGGCACACCACCAGCCCTGAGGCATGGAGCCAGGGACCAGACCCCGCCCCCCCCAGCCAGGCACACTGCCATCACCACCACCAATTAGGTAGAGAGCATGCCAAAAGCATCACCTCCATGTGCGTGGCCCACTACAGCCACCAAAACAACCATGGCTGCCGTGAAAGCGGCTAGATGCCACAACCACCACGCAGATGGTCCACCACCCACTGGAGTGCATTGACACAAGGAGAGTCACCAGCAGAGACCAAAGAAAAGAAGAGGATGTCTCCTCCACAAAACTCATTCAGTAGTGACAGAAGAAGCATCTGCTCTATGATAATATTGCGGGACCTGATCACACCTCTCAGCATTGGACAGATCATCTATGCAACAAATCACCTGAGTAACCATTACTCTTTCAGGAGGAGAGAGGAAATCTAGGGTAATTAGAAGGGGAAGGGGAGGAAGCGGGGGATGGGGAGAGACTGGGCAAGAAGCATAAAGAATAAGTATGATTTGTAACAATATATATGCTAGTAATATTGATTTAATCAACATATGTCAATGTTGAGCCCCCAAAATATGTGTAATAACTATTACTCAATAAAAATTTTAAAAATATATAAAAATAAAAAAAGACAGATAACAGAGAATTTAATAAAGCCAAGAGTGGGTTCTTTGAAAATATCAACAGAATTTATATATTCCTCAAAAAACTGATCAAACAATAAAGCAAGAGAACACAAATCAATAATATTATAAATGAACAAGTTACCACAACAGAAAGAATAGGTGCAGTATCATTATGAAAATAGTTTGACCTCAAGGGCTGGATATTTTCAGGTATGATGCATCCAGGCCTTTTCTTTCTTTCTTTCTTTTTTTTTTTTTTTTTGAACATTCAGTTTGTCGTACTGCTGGTTACAGAAATTACCATTTTCTTTCTTATATCCTCTTGAAAATATTATTTTCAGATGAAACAAGTCACCATTTACCCTGGTATTTGGAGGGTTTATTGCCATTTTTCCCTTCAAAAGCTGATTCAATATATTTGTAAATTTGCATATTATTTTATAAATCTCAACTGTCCACTTTAAATGGTTTGCTAGTTTAAAAAACGAGTAATGTGCATCCATATCATTTTACTTTTACCCTAAAAATGTTAATACCTATTTAAGAATAATATCAACATTAAAGTAGGACATACACTTTTGGAATGCCTCATCTGATTTCTATTATAGCCACTCATTTAATTACCTCTGAGACCCATGTAATGCTAAGCTAATGCTGAGACCCATCCAACCCCCTAATACTTATTTCTAGCAATTATTCAGAATCTCTATCTCTTCTCTGTATCTGGGAAACAGAAATTAGCTACACATAGGTAAATCTGATTGATTTTTACTTTTTTCCTCAAGCAAAAGGCAAATCCTGCCTGCCCTCCCCTGCCCCCCCAAAAGCTAATATTGGCAAATTATGATGTAATCAATAGGAAATAGAATTATTTTTATTTCATGCACATGTTTAAAAACCAATGTTTAGAGAGGGTGTAGTGGAGAAAATTCTTTTAATTTGAAAAGCATTCTCTGAATAACAGTCAATCTTTAAGCATTGTGCTAAGCCTATGATCTTTTCACTGTATAATAAACTTATAGCTCTTCTTTGTCTATTTGTGGTTCCTCAATGATACTATGTTAAAGGTGCCTGAAGAGCAGAAAGCCGTAAGAACTCAAATTATCCCTAACCCAAAAGAACAAAGCTCAGCTTGTTTCATGATGTATTTTTTGAAGATGAAACCAGCTCTGTTAGACCAGTCACAGATGACTAGGTCAGTGGTTAGTGCAGCTGTAAAGATAATTATTGTTGGCTCACCAAAGGAAAGAGACCAACCAACTTAAAACTGTAAAGCATTACCTTTCAAATGCATTAGTTCATGCTGACTAATGCAGCTATGAATCTAAGTGAAGAGGGAGTCTTCCATTTAAGCTTTCTCCTTTGTGTGTTAAGTTAGTGTTTCAGCTTTCCAGGATGCAAACAAATCTTGGAACATCTGAAACCCAGGCATCTGGGTGAGTGATAGAGTGACTTTCTATACTACCCTTGTGGTACCTTATTCTTTATTTAAACTAGAATTCCTGAAGGTATTATTATTTTCTTTTACTTGATTTACTTTGGGTTATGTATTCATTTCACAGCAGCTTCCTCATTTGTGTAGAATTGTTCTTTTTCCACATAAAAGTGTTTTCATAGGAGTCAAGATTAGATTGAATAATTACAGTGTATTTATTTTTAAAATTGTATAACATTTATCATTGTTATTATAACTAAAATCAAGATCAGAAATCCTTGGAATAACTAAAACCATCAGAGGCTAAGAGGTCTCATAGGATACTCAGATGTTCTTACTGAAGTGTGTGAGTATCTGGATGAATAGATGAGGGTAATTGAATAGGTACTAACAAGTAAATACTATAAGGTAAAACTTGTTGAACATATATATATATATATACATATATACATATGTATACATATATATATACACCATCCACTCTACTGAATGCTTTATATTCACTAA
>NW_007733972.1:100911-101396 GCF_000696425.1 Galeopterus variegatus | reverse complement strand
CTGCTCAGATGGCCCTTAGTGTTCTATATGTGTGTTTGCCTCTGGACTTGGGCCTTACCGACAAGTTCCCTCCCTGGTCAGCTCTGGGAGTTCTCCCTGATCCTTGTGTTATGGCCCTGGCAGCTGGATCCTGTCCTGCCAGCCCAACAGGGTGTGTGAGATCTGTAAGTCTCTGCCTCGCTATCCGGGCATTTCCCCTCTCTGTGTGCACACGATGGGGCCTCCCGGAGGGTGCGTCTTTTTTTCCGAGACTCCTCCTCCTTTGCCGGACCCCTTCCCTCTCTGTGTGCTCAGTACAGGGCTGGGGCATGTCTTCTGCAATCCTCGTCTCTCAGTCCTACCCGGCCCCGAAGGGGTCTCAGGCCTCCGCCACGGACACTGCGGGTGTTCCTGCGGCCATGGTCAAAGTCCTCTCTGGGCCTCTCACCTTCCCCCCGGTATTGCGGCCCCCTGTGTGGTTGAGTTATCTCCCACACCAGGGCGTG
>NW_007733972.1:88413-97372 GCF_000696425.1 Galeopterus variegatus | reverse complement strand
TCAAGGTCAGAAGTTCTCTCTCCTGTTCCTGTTAGCCTGCTGGTTAAACTCTCTATTGTGTTTTTTATTTCACTGAATAACTTCTTCAGTTCTGTAAGTTCTGCTACATTTTTTTTTAGGACATTGATTTCCTTGTACACTTCCTCTCTCAGGTTTTGTATATTTTTCTTTATTTCTTCATGCTGTCTAGCTGAGTTTTCTTGTATCTCATTCAGTTTCTTTAGGATTATCACTCGAAATTCCTTGTCATTCATTTCAAGGGCTTCTTGTTCTATAGGATCTAGAGTTTGAGCTTTATTAACTTTTGGTGGTGTACTTTCTTGGTTTTTTGCATTTCTGGTATCTTTTTTTAGATGTTTACTCATTTTGGCAGGGAGTTTCACTGTGCACAGGTTTGACCCTCTGGCTAACTAAGGTATGGCTGTGTTTGTCAATTTGGTTTGCCTAGTCTGTGACTGCTCAGATGGCCCTTAGTGTTCTATATGTGTGTTTGCCTCGGGACTTGGGCCTTACCGAGAAGATTCCTCTCTGGTCAGCTCTGGGAGTTCTCCCTGATCCTTGAGTTCTGGCCCTGGCAGCTGGATCCTATCAAAGCTCCCAGAGCTGGGCCAGTCCCGCGCCTTCTTCTCCGTCTCTGTGTCGCCGCTGCCGTCTTTCCTGGCCTTTGTTGCCTTGGGCTGCTCAGTCTCCCAGCGCAGTTGCGGGGCTCTCAGGAATCTTCTTTTGCATCGGCCCTAAAACCTCGAGACTGTAGTTGCTTTTTTTCATTGTAGATTACATGATCAGTGATTTATTTGTTTTTTGTTGCTCTTGGAAATGCAAATAGTACTCTGGCAGCACAGCGCACACTTCACAGGCTCACTCTGTCTTCTGGCACGCTCACTCCAGACCCATCACCATCTTGCCAGAATTAGTATTGTTTAAATGTCCATACTACCCAAAGCAATCTACAGATTCAATGCAATCATTATCAAAATTCCAACAGCATTTTTTATAGAAACAGAAAAAACAATCCTAAAATTCATATGGAACCACAAAACAACAACAACCACCACCACAACAACAAAAAGATAGTCAAAGCAATCTTGAGCAAAGAGAATAAAGCTGGAGGTATCACAGTTTCTAATTTGAAAATATACTTCAAATCTATCATAATCAAAACTGAATGGTATAGGTGTAAAAACAAACATATACACGAGTGGAAGAGAATAAGGAACCCACAAATAAGTCCTGGCATTTACAATCAATTGATGTTTGACAGAGGTGTCAAGAACAATAATGGAGAAGGGATAGTCTCTTCAATAATTGGTGTTGGGGAAATTGGATATCCACATGCAGAAGAAGAAAATTAGACCATTATGTCACATTATATATAAAAGTCAAGTCAAAGTAGATTAAAGACTTAAATGTAAGATCTGAAACTATAAAACTACTGGAAGAAAACATAGGGAAAAAGCTTCTTGACATTGGTCTGGGGAATGATATTTTTGGATATGGTCTCAAAAGCACGGATGACAGAAGCAAAAAATAGACAAGTGGGACTGTATCAAACTAAAAAGTTTCTCATTTTGAATTAAAATCAGTACCTCAGAAAGACATCTACACCCTGTGTTTATTTCAGCATTGTTCACAATAGCTAAGACATGGAATCAACTTAAATGTCTCCAAATGGATGAATGGATAAAGAAAATATAATACTTATATAAAATGGAATATCATCCAGCCTTAAAAAAAGAAAAAAAAAACACTATGTCATTTGTGACAACATGGATGAAACTGGAAGACATTATGTTAAATGAAATGAGCCAGGCATGGAAGACAAAAACTATATAATCTCACTTATATGTGGAATCTAAAAAAAGTCAAACTCATAGAAGCAGAGAATAAAGTGATTGTTGTCAGGGGCTGAGGAGTTATGCAGAATGAATAATAATTCTAAAGATCTAATATATGTTATGGTGACTATAGTTAAAAATACTGCATTGTATACTTGAAATTTGCTAAGAGAGTAGATCTTAAATGTTGTCACCATACACACACAAAATGGTTACTGTGTGAGGTGATGGATATACCAAATATCTTGATTTTGGTTATCATTTCCCAATGTATGTATATATCAAAACATCATGGTGTACATTTTAAGTATATACATTTTGGAGCTTATAAGATCAATGTTAAAAATCAATCATATTTTCATATTCAATGAATAAATTGAACTAAAAATATGCAAAACCATTTATAATTGCACCAAAAACTGCACTAGTTATATATCTAACAAAACATATACAGAATATATATACTTAAAACTACAAAATGCTGTTTTAATAAGTCAAATATATAAATAATTGAGAGGTCCTACTAGTAGATTGAAATACTCAACATAGCAAAGATGTTAATTGTCCTCAAATTGTGTATAGGTTGAAAGCAATTCCTATGAAAGTCCCAGCAGGAATTTTTGTAGACATAGACAAGCTTATTCTGAAATTTATATATAAAGGGGAAAACCTACAATAGCCAAAGCAATTTTGAAAAGAAGGAATCACTCTTCCTGATATTAAGGCTTACTAAATAGCCAGTAATTAATACTGTTTGGTACTGGGGGAGGGAAAGATACATAGATCAATGAACAAAATAGAGAACCCAGAAATAGACCCATAGCAATATGTCCAATTGATTTTTAACAGAGGTGCATAAATAATTCAATGGAGGACAAATGATACTGTAGAAATTGGACATCCACAAGAAAAGATAAATGAACCTTGTACTAAACCTAGCATCCTATATAATAATTAACTACAAATGTATCACAGATCTTAATGCAAAATGTGAAACTATGAAACTTTTAGAAAGAAAAACAGAAGAAAATTTTCAGAATTTAGGATTAGGTGAATACTTCTTTTACTTGACACCAAAAGCATGATCCATAAAAGAAAAACTTGATAAAATGGACCTCATCAAAATTAAAAACTTTTTCTCTGTGATAAGTTACATGCTGAGGGAGAATATATATGCAAACCACATATCTGGCAAAGGACCAGTATCTAGAATATATAAACAACTCTCAAACTCAACAGTACTAAAAACAAAAATTAGAAAATATCCAATTAGAAAATGGACAAAAGACATGAACATACAATTTACTGAAGAGGATATACAGATGGCAAATAAGCCCAAGAAAAGAAGATCAACATCACTGGCCACTAGGGAAGGACAAAATAACACTGGATGCCTTATAGCCACCAATCTATTAGAACAGCTAAAAAAAAAAAAACAAAAAAAAAAAACGTGACAACACCGAAGGCTGGCGAGAATGTGGAGAAAGTGGATCACTCAGATATTGTTGATGCATGTGCAAAATGATACAGTCACTCTGGAAAACAGTTTGACAATTCATTTCAAAACTAAAATTTCAATTAGTATATAATACAGCAATTGCACTCTTGTGCTTTTTATCCCAGAAAAATAGAAATTTGTGTTTATGCAAAAACCTTTGCGTGAATTTTCATAATAGTTTGCTTTGTTCATGTTGTCCAAAAAATGGAAACGGCCTTAATTTCTTTACATTGGTGAATTTGTGAACAAGCTATGGTGAATCCATACCATAGAATGCTACTCAGTAATCAAAGGAATGTGAGATTAATTGATGATTATTACTGTATGCAAGATTTTGAATGAACCTCATGGGTATTAGCTGAGCAAAAAAACCTGATCCCAAACTATTACATACTATATAATTCCATTTATGTAAACATTACTGAAATAAAATTATAGAGATGGAGAATAGATTAGTGATTGCTGTGGATTCAGACTGGGGGATGGTCTTTATATGGCTATAAAGGTGTAACATCATAGAGTCTTGTGGTGATGGTGTAGTTCTATATCTTTATCATGTTGCTAGTTACTCAAAGCTATGCATGTGAAAAATTGCATAAACTACACACATACACAGACACACATATGGATGAGTGCATGTATAACTGAAAATAATATGAATAAACTCTCTATAGATAGCACCAATGCCAACTTTCAGGTTTTGATATTGCATTATAGTTATGCAAGGCATTAACATTTGGTGAGGCTAGGTGAAAGGTGCACATGATATCCCTGTAAATTTCTTAGGAACTTCCTGTAAACATATAAATATTTAAAATAAAAATTTTAAAAGAAAACAAAATGGCATTTTCTTGGATGTATTATTGTCATTTGTTTCTAATTAAATTTTACTGTGATCAGATAAATTGCTCTATAATATTTTGATTATTCCATATTTATTGGGACTTGTGTAATGACACTGCAAATGGTTTATGTTGGTGAACATACCATGTTTATTTTAAGGAGGGTGTATTCTGCAGTTGGTAGTGTAGTATTCTAACCATATTATCTAGGTCAGTGTAGTTAACAGTTATTCAGCCTCTCTATGCCTTTACTGAGTTTTTGTCTAAGTTGTTCTGCCAGTTGATGATAAAAGTGTGTTAAATTCTCTTACTACAACTGTGGAAATGTTTATTTCTCCCTATAGTCCTGTCAATAATATATATGTGTGTACATTGAAAATCTGTTGTTAGCATATACATATTTCTATTTGTTGTGACTTTCTGGAAAATTCAATCTTTATCATTTTGAAATGTCCCTTTGTATGTCTACTAATATTCTTTGTATTTAAATCTATTTTATCTGACAGTAATATAACTGCTCCAGCCTTCTTATGCTTAATGTTTGTATAGCATATCTTGTTCCATCCATTTACAACCAACCTATCTCTGTCTTTATACTTAAAATGCATATTTATGGACAACCTATAGTTGATTCTTGCTCTTTTATTTGTATGTTCCAGCACTTTTCCTACTATGTTTTTTGAATTAGTTAATAATTTTTAGAATTCTATTTTTTTATTTGTCAATTGGCTTTTAAACTACACCTCTCTGCATTGAATATTTTTTATTAATCTATGTGAAAGTTTATGGATTCTTTCCTTTGTCATCTCTATTGTATTATTAAGCCTATTCAGTAAAATTTTAATTTCAGATACTCTGTTTTAGTTTTAAAATTTGCATTTGTTTTATTTATATTGTTAAATTTTTCGTGATTTATCATCTCTTCATTCATTACAACATATTTTCTTTTACCACACTGAACATGGTTATAAGGAATGATTTAAAGTCCTAGCCTGATAATTCCAACATCTAAGTAATCTCAGGATTGGCATCCATTAATTCTGTTTTCCTTTGAGATGGATTGACATTGTCCTGGCTTTCATGTCGGGTACTTTAGATCGTACCCTGGGCATTTTGAATATTACGTTTTGGAGATTCTGGATTTTCTTAGGTTACTCCTAAGAGTGTTAATGTTTTGGTTTTAGCAGGCAATTAACTTGATTATATTCAGCCAAAAAACTGTCATATCTGTTGTAAGCATTAGCCCAGAACTCAGTTCAGTTTCTTAGGACTTAGCTACAAGCTTATTTCAGCTTTCCCAATGCATGTAGGATTCAGATATGAGCCAGAAACTTGGGCTGAGTTGAAACACAGAATATTGGGGTTTCTTTTCTCTGTTTCTTTCCTTTTTTTCCACTTTCTCCATTTTATTTATTATTTTTTTTATTGAAACGTAATCGATCATACATATTTGTGGGGTATAGAGTTGAATACCAATACCTGTGTACAATATGTGGTGATCAAATCAGAATGACTAGTATATTCATCATTATAAAACATAATCATTCCTCGTGCCCATTAACTGATTTCTCACTAACCTCCCCTACACCTCCGCCTTTTCCACCATGGTAACATCAGTTCCATTCTCTCCTTTTGAAAGTTCAGTGTATTATTGTGATTGTTACATCTTTCTTTCTTTCTTTTTTATTTATTTGTTTATTTTTTTTTTTAGCTTCCACTTATGAGTAAGGACGTGGCATTTCTTTTTCTGAGCCTTCCTTATTTCACTTAACGTAATATTCTCTAAGTTCATCCATGTTGCCGTGAATGGCAGAATACCATTCTTTTCTATGGCAGAGCAGTATTCCATTATGTATATATACTACATTTTCGTTTTCCAGTTGTCCATTGATGGACATTTGGGTTGGTTCCAATTCTTGGCTATTGTAAATAAAGCTGCGATAAACATGTGAATGCAGGTATCCCTTCAACATGATAATTTCCATTCCTTTGGGTATATACCCAGTCATGGGATTGCTGGACCATGTGGCAGTTCTATCTGTAGTTATTTAAGGAATCTCCATACAGTTTTCCTAATGGAGGCACCAATTTACAGTCCCATCAACAGTGTAGGAGGTTCCCCTTTCTCCACATCCTCACCAGCATTTGTTATTCTCTATCTTTTTGATAATGGCCAGTCTAAGTGGGGTGAGATGATATCACAGTGTGGTTTTGATTTGCATTTCCCAGATGCTTAGTGATGTTGAGCATTTTCTTATGTGTCTGTTGGTCATTCTTGTATCTTCCTTTGAGAATTGCTTATTCCGCTCCTTTGCCCAGTGTTTAATCATGTTACTTGTTTTCTCACTGTTAAGTTGAGTTCCTTGTATAGTCTGGATATTAACCCCTTGTTGGATGCATAGTTTGCAAACATTTTCTCCCACTCTGTGGTTGTCTTTTCACTCTGTTAATTGTTTCCTTTGCTGTGCAGAAGCTTTTTTAGTTTGATATAATGCCATCTGTTTAAATTTTCTTTTGTTGCCTGTGCTTTTGGGGTCTTATTCATAAGTCTTTGCTTAGTCCTACTTCCTGAAGTGTTTCTCCTATGTTTTCTTTTAGGAGTTTTATAGTTTCAGGTCTTAAATTTAAGTCTTTTATCCATTTCGAGTTGATTTTGGTATATGGTGAGAGGTACAGATCTAGTTTCATTCTTCTACACATGGATGTTCAGTTTTCCCAGCACCAGTTTTTATTTCTTTCCTTTCCTAGGTTACCCCTCATTCTCTTTCAGTCCTTTTTGATCCATGTTTCTTGACCTGAATACTCTGGCCATCTCAGGGTAAAGTTGCAAAAAAATGGAATACTCAATCATTTGCTACACATTTCCACTTTTCAGAAAAAATATATGTACATTTCTTCAGGCTAAAAAACACTTAGATAGTTATTTTTATGTACTTTTAATAGAATATATAGCTGTTATATGCAGAAAGATTAGTTAATTAAGCTTTCATTTCTTATTACCAGAAGCAGAACTCCTCTCAAAGCATAATGAATCATAAAGGCCAAAAGTAAAGAATTAAACATTTATACCAGAAAAATACAACCAATTAAAAATGGTACAATTAAAGTGATAAAAAAACAGAATGAACCCATAAAGGCCAAAACCAAAAAAATAAATATTTTTACTAGAAAAATATGACTCATTAAAAATGGTACAATTAAAGCAATAACAAAATAAATTGTAAATAAATATTATGCATAAAGCAGTCCACTATCAAAGGACAAAATTATTATTTAGGATATTGATGTACTACTTACCAGAGCTTCAGTAATATAAAATAAAAATGGATAGAACCACAAAGAAAAATTTAAAAATCCACACTCATATTTTAACAAACCTTTTTCAGTAAGTGATAAATAAATCATACTAAGTATTTCAAAGATATAGAAAGTTTTAACTATATTATTAATAAGGTTGTTTTCATGGGATATTATATATGTGGTCTTTACTTATTCACTTTCTGGAAGTAAATCTGTCTACGATGAATGTCTGCTTATGCATTTAAATATTTTCTAACTCATCATCATTATCCATATGTTTCTAGTACATTGTTGTTAGACTTTTAGAATCAATTACAATTCTATGGAAGAAATCCCCAAATATTGAAGTAATACTAAAATTACATGTGTTCAAAGTTTTTTTTAGTATCTAGAGTTATGTGTGATGTGGATTTAAAGAGGAAACAATCAAAAAGCACACCTTTCTTTTCCTTTTTGAACAATGATGTGAAAACCTTAAGAACTCAGAGTACATTTGTAACTTAGACAGTTGAGCCTCATGTGGACATTAATAAAAATAGTGTTTGACATTTAACTCCTGTAAATACAGCTGCTGAAAAGAACTGCTTCAGTGATCAATATTGTCTAATTCAGAACTACAAGCTTTTGTAGTTGTAAAGGACAAGGAAAAATAAATCAATCGAGAAAATGTTCTAACTTTCTTGTTAGTTTTCTTAACTTAAAAAAATACACTATTTATACTCTTATTCTCTGCTACTGCTTATCATGTAGCAAAATTAGTATATTTTAAGAACAACAGTATGCCCATACTTGAATAGAGGTATTTGAACTATTAGGGGTCTCTGCAAGGCCCAATATACCTTTATGCAAATGCTTCTCAAAAGTGGTGTCATTACACTGATATCTAATTTGTTACTGTTCATATAGTTAGTTCAGATAGTTAGTACAATAACAGTTTATTTTCTTTTTTATAGCTTAGACCAGGTTTAAGATAATCTTAACAATGGTGGCATTCTCATTCATGAGTATTTTGATGTTTTGAGAGGGAAGAAAAATGAAAGTTATACATTGTGATTTGAGACTTCATTATAACCAGCTATATTCTATAGCTTAAAGTGAACTCAGTATATATTTAAAAGGGACTGCTGGTTATTCTCAGTCGTTAAATCACCATGTCGAACAATAGTTTTTCCTCCTATTAAAAAAAAAATCAGAGCTTTGTAACTGATGTGCTATAAATAGTTGCTATAATAAATCATAACAGTTCTTCACTTCCCCACAAAATTTTGACAGTACCATAGGTACTTTGGAATACCCATTGAAATCAGCCTACTCTCAGGTGACTTTTTGGTGTTTGTAAGAATTGTGCTTTTTCTTCCACATTGATTTTAGAATCATTTGTTTCCCTTTGCTTTTCTTTAATTTCACTACAATGCACCAAAGAATGCATTTTTTTCTGAGGGTCACTTTGTGTTGCTGCTTTTTTTTTTTTTTTTTTTTTTTTA
>NW_007733972.1:55225-88197 GCF_000696425.1 Galeopterus variegatus | reverse complement strand
CTGCTTTTTTTTTTTTTTTTTTTTTTTTTTAAGATGACCAGTAAGGGGATCTTAACCCTTGACTTGGTGTTATCAGCACCACACTCTCCCAAGTGAGCTAACCAGCCATCCCTATATGGGATCCAAACCCGCAGCCTTGGTGTTATTAGCACCACACTCTCCCGAGTGAGCCACAGGCTGGTCCTCAATTTGTGCTCCTTGAATCTGAGGTTGCATGTATTTTATCATTATGAAAATTTTTTTCCTCATCCGTTTGAATATTGCCTCTACCCCAATTACTCTATTTTTTGCTTCAAGATCTCCTACAAGATGTATTAGACTTTCTTATTCTTCTTGACTCTTAAACCTTGCTTTCATGCTGTTTATATCTTTATTATGCTATGCCACATTCTATATCTGATTCATTAATTCTATCTTTAGCCTTGTCTAATCTGCTATTTAACCCATCCATTGAGGTTGTTTTATAAAAGAATGCATTTTTATCTACAGTCATTTACTCTTTTTCTGTTCAAATCTTCCTATTTTTTAATTTGTGTCTACATTTTTAAAACATTTTTTTCTTTTATGTGGTTGTCCATTTAAAATATTTATCTTACAGTCTTTCTCAGATCATTCTTCTGTTGTCTCAGATTCTGAGCAGACAAGAAACATGAGAAGCACTATCAAGTACTTCTCTTGTATATGTTATTTCCTTGCATGTTTTGCAATTTTAAATGATTAACTCATCTTAAACGGGGCTGGTTTCTTCCTGTGAGAACCTCTGTCACCTGGGTCATGAGAACATCTCTCCAGAGTCATGAGGCATTCTCTAATATCATATACTTCTAGACTATCACTGGCTCAGCCTCAAATTTGCCAATTTGTTGGATGTCTAGACCATGTAAGTACTGCCATTTTTTTCTCTAACCCCAAGTAAGAACAGGAAAAACATTTCTGAATTCTAATGAAACACTTTTATTTTCTTCAATCCAACAAGCTTCCTTGTTATCTCTTGTGGCCAGTGGATAGATTTTGTTGAGTTTCCCATTTTACCCAAATTGTGGACTTTGAGGGTCCCATTTTTATACAGAAATCTTATTTCCAACTTCCCACCTGCATAGTTCCAAGGCCTTAAATCCTTCCTTTACATGGTTTTTATACCTAAACAACTTCATTATCCAATAACCTCTAAATCTTCCTCTGTCCTCTTTTCCTGGGCAGAGCTCGAGCAGTATTAGCTCATTTGCTTGCTTCTTTGGCTTTCCATTCTCTTCCTCCTCCTTCTTTTAATTCTCCTACTCCTCTTCTTTCTCCTCCCGCTCCTCCTTTTTCTTCTTCTCCATTCTTCTTGTTCTCCATATTCTTTGCATATAGCATTTTATTTTTCTTTCTTGTCAAGTCTGCCGTAAGTTTATTTAAATTATATTTTATTTAGCACTTAAAAGACCTTGGTAGGATATGGTTTCCAGATTAATTTAGATGATCATATTAACAATATCAGCAGTCTCTGTTGAATTTATCTAGTTCTCAAGATCTAGATTAAATTCTACTTTATTACTTTCATAGAATGTTTGAACTGGAAAGAAATTAACATATGATCTATTTCAGAAATACAAAACTATAATGTCCCTAGGGGTCAAATAGGTAGCCTAAATGTGTAAAATGCCTGGGTGTAAGACAATAAGGAGGGGTGGGACTTTGTCCTAGACCTGGAGATTGTTTGTCTCGCCTAAAGACATTTAAAAATATCCAGCACTATGCTGGACAAACTAACTTTGTAGAATACTGTTTGCACTTCTGATTCTGTACCAACTCCCTCCTTTTACATATGACAAAATTAAGAACAGAATATGTCTTGTCCAATTAGGACAGCTGGTCACTTGAGTCCCCTTTCCAACAATTGTGACTATCATACCTTATGAAACAACTAGAAAATTATGAAAACTTTATAATGAAATGTTATATTATTTAGTAGAGACTATATGCTATAGGACTTCAGAAAAGTGACAGATAAAATATTAAAGTTTTCAGTACTATCATCCTCTGGTCTGTTCTCAAATATTAGACTTTAATATCCTCTTTAAGCTGCAAAATTTTTTCTTGTAAAATGATGAATAATTAGCCTAGTTGGATTGTAGTTGAGGCTTAGAAAAGATGTGACTGTGAACAAATATTCCTTTACCCAAAACAGGTAAGATCTGGAAGCCTCATTTCTTATGTCAGCTAAAGCCTAACCAAGAATCCCAGTGTAAAGCAGAGAAAATACTCAACCATGACTTCTGAGATACAAACTGTGGATGGCAGCACACAAATGGAAGAAAATGTATCTAGAGGGGACAAGGCATTACTCAGATGTTCTCAGCTGCTTTTCCTGAGGCATGTTGCCATCCTTGATCAAGCATCTCATTAAAAGAGCATCAAAGAGTCCAGAGAAACTTCTGAAGGATGCTTTTTCTCCAATGAATGCAAATATTGTACAAAGTAATTTCCCAAGAAAAGAATAATTCATTGCTTATGTATGACAATTTGCAGTTCAAAAAAAAAAAAAAAAAAAAAATCATTTATTACCTCATTCCTTCCTGAGAAAAATTTTGTGAGTTTATAATGATTATGGTCCCATTATTGTATATGAAGATGCTGAAGTTCAGATATAGTAAATGATTTTATCAATTCACATGACCAGAAAGTAGCAGAACCAAGACTCTAATTCAGATGTTATGGTTACAGATGATGATTTTTAAAAACAAATTTTTGTTGTCTTTTTTGTAACATTTTTATTTTCTAATTGCACATGTTTATGGAGTACAGTGTGCTGTTTTGATATATGCATACATTGTATAATGATCAAATCAGGGTAGTTAGCATATCCATTACTTAAACATTTATCATTTCTTTGTGGTGATAGCATTCAAGATCCCCTTTTTAGCTATCTTGAAATATACAATACAATATTATTTCTACATGCTACCACCCTACATATCAATTTACCAGATAGGTAAGATCAAAATCTAACCTTACTGTGTTATTCTTGTTAATGTTTTCTATCTCATGTGTGCTAACATTAATTTGACAATTGTGCTCACTTGGTTTATAAATAATTTTTATTTTTATTGTACATACTACACTATTCAACCATGATCCAGATTGCTCGGTTTTTTTAAAAAAAAATTTTTAAATTTTTTGGAAAGGACAATTAGGGATTTCTGATGCTTCTTTTTGTTAGAGAAAATGAAGCAAAATCTAAAATTTTTAAGTAGGGAAAATAGCAAGTGATATGGACAATGGAAGATGAGACTAGGCTTGATATAAAGAAAAGAGAAAAAATATATAAAAATAGAGCTGTCTTTGATAAATACCAGCTTAGGAGACTGTGAGCAACTATGTATTAGGAAAAGTGAGAACTTCAGTTAAAAGTTTCACAAATTCACAATATTTTTTTATTGAAGAATAGTTGATTATACATATTTTGGGGGCACTGTACCTCAAAATATGTATATTCAATTATCCTTCAATAAAGAAAAGATCAAATTTATCTCTAGCAAACAACTTCTCTAATTGATATGAGTCAATGCTAACCACACTTTCATTTCATGATCCTTCAGCATATAGGCCACATGAATGGTCCATTAATCGGCTTCAGGGAAATGTATAGGGAGATAAAGCAGTATCACTTCTCAAATGTTTACAATTTAATGAAGGACAAGCCAAATTCACAAATTACTATATGATAACTGTCTATTTTGCATTTTAAGAAAGCACCAAGAAGAGTGTGAGCTTAGACAGAAGGAAGTAGTATTTACAGGGACATAAAATTAATTTGCCATTAAAATTGATCAATTTGTCTAATTAGTTCTGAAGTGTGTATGTGTATATATAATTTGGAATCCATTTTCATTAACTTAAAAGGGACTTTTAGATGACTGGTTTGCAAATGGGCCTTTAAGTATTTATATCTACTTTGCCCTATAGATCATAATTCTCTCAAGATTGTGGACTCTGTTCTTTTCTATTGACACAAATACATACTTCATCTTCTGCCCTACACCATATATTGCTTATAATAAGTGTAGAAAGTAGATATTTGAATAACCTATAGCACAATAGGAAACCATCATAAGAACATGAAGAGAGATATGATGATGTAAAAAGAAACTGGTTTGAGTGCCGGTCATTTCATTATGCTATAGTACAGGCACAAGGGCAAAGTGATAAAGAAAGTGGTAACCAACTGATTTGGTAAGCAGAGCATGAAGAGAGTCTATAGACGTAGGGACAGAGAGAAGGGCTTGGGAAAAAATAAAGCAGTGGCAGTAGACTTAGTTATGATTTGGATGTGTGGAAATGAGTGGAAAGTCATCCTGACATTGCATGCTTGATTTCAGGAGAAATGACTATCAGTTTCCCAGAGATAAAGACATAAGACATACAGAAAAGATGAGTTCTGCTTTCACCCTGTTGCGTTTGAACAGAAGAATTGCTGTAATTAGAAAGGTGTGAAACTGCAGCTTTGTCTACAAAAATCACACACGCACACACACTTGAAACTGGGTAGAATAACCAATGAAACTGGTTATGATGATAGTGAATATTTTTAAAGTAGAGGTGTATCACTTCATTTATACATTCACTTATTAAATACAAATTTCTTGAATACTCATTTATCAGGCACTGTTCAAGGCACTGAGGATGCAAAGCTGAATAATGTATATTCCCTACCACAAGGAGTTTTAAAGATTTTGATCAGGAAACATCCAAATACTTTTTTTTTTCTTTCTATTACTGGTATATGTGTTTAGATACCACCAGAGAAATATAAAGCAAACAATATTACTTACTTGCTGAATAATGTATATTCCCTACCACAAGGAGTTTTAAAGATTTCGATCAGGAAACATCCAAATGCTTTTTTTTTTTTTTTTTTTTTTTCTATTACTGGTATATGTGTTTAGATACTGCCAGAGAAATACAAAGAAAACAATATTAGTTACTTGCCTATGTAGTAAGAGACTTAGTGGTAAGTACCTTAATAAGGCACACAAAAAAATTCCCATTTAATGGGAGGATCCCTCTTTTACTTGAATTTTTAGAGTCAAGACACAAAATTTTACACAGGCAAAGTGGGTTATGATAAACTAGATGGCAGGAACTGGGATGGTTGTTTTCTTGAGGTGAGCATAATATAGGGATTCCACTGTGAATCCAAGGCTTTGCCTCATAATCCTGGATGCCGAGAACAAGAGAAAAATCACATATGAATACTAACCTCCAAGCCCAGACTGAGACTGCTATATCCATTTGCTTAAGCATAAGTCAAAGTGGCAGCTCCAGTTTCTTGTCCTTCAGGTAGCCTTTATGTGGTTTTGCAATAATAATCCACTTCTTACACTCTAAAGAGAAGCAAAGTATTGTGAAATCCCCTTCACAATTGATTTTTAAGATGACAGCATTGGATATATGGTCAGAGAAGATTCCTTGGGTTTTCATTTTCATTTTTCTTAGATATATACCTAAGAATGGAATTGCTAGCTCATATGATAATTTTGTTTAATATTTGTAGAATTGCTGCATTATTTTCAGCACAGCTGCACAATTTTAAATTCCCACCAGCACTGTATGAAGGTTCCAATTTCTCCACATCTTCACTAACACTTGTCATTTTCTTTTTGTTTGATAGTAGCCATTCTAATGAGCCTGAGTTGGTATCATTATGGTTTTATTTTGCATTTCCTTAATGATTAGTAATATTGAACATTTTTTTATGGGCTTATTTTTTGTCTATATTTCTTCTTTGGAAAAATGTTTATTCAAGCCCTTTGCTTATTTTTTTAGCCAGGTTGTGTTGTTGTTGTTGTTCAGTTGCAGGAGTTTTTAAAATACATTTTGGATATTAAACCCTTATTAGATATATGATTTGCAAATATTTTATCCCTTTCCATGAGTTGCTTTTTTACTTTGTTGATTGTGTCCTTTGATGCACAGAAATTTTGAATTTTGACATAACCCAATTTATTTATTTATTTTCTGATTTTGCCTGTGATTTTGATGTTATATCCAAAGAGATTTATCTTCTTTTTTTAATGTAAGCATTTACAGCTTTAAATATACCTTTCAGTACTGCTTTTACTGCATCCCATAAGTTTTCGTAGCTTGTGTTTTCATTTTTATTTATCTCAAAATATTTTCTAATCTCCTTCATTATTTTATTATTGACCCATTGCTTAAGAATGAGTTATTTAAATTTCACATATTTGTGAATTTTCCAAACTTCCTACTGCTAATGTTTTCTAGTTTCATTCCACTGTGGTCAAAGAAGATATTCCTTATGATTTCAAGATTTTTTAGTTTAATGATAACCATTTTGTGTCCTAACATTTGGTTTATCTGGGAGACTGTCTCGTGTTCATGTGAAAAGAATGCATATCTTGTTGTTGTTGGGTAAAGTGTCATATATAGATATGACATTCACATCACCTTCTAGATTCCCAATAATATAATAGGTAAGATCTTTTCAAAGCCCCTATGGACATCTCATTCCCAAAGCTTTCTTTTAAGGTTTTTAGCTACTCTCTTTTGCCCCAACTGATATGCACCACCTTAAGCATCTGTGAATTCAAACAATTTCCTCTAAATGTTTTTGACAAACACCTTGGGGAAAAGGCTCTTTTACTGGGCCAGCTCCTAGAGAGGTCAAATAAAGACAGTCTAGCAAGTGGTGTCTTCCAGTGAAACACCAGACTGGTAAGTAATAACAATTTTCTGGGAATGAGGCTTTGAAAGGAGTTCCAACTCTGTTCTGTTTCCTCCAACAGCTGCCAGACTTCTGGTTTCCACCATGATTGTGGGTTGTTCATTTTCAAAGCTATTGTAGACCTCGATGGAGGAGCATAGGAATTGAACCAGTTAAAAAGCCACAAAGCTCATTATTTTTACTGAGATTCAGCTTATTTTACAGGATAAATGTTCCCTGGATTGCTGCAAGGCTTTGGTTAATTTCATGCATCCTGAAAATGTTGATTTTGACAATTTTTGCCAGTGTTATTGCTGATTTTCAGATGTCCTCAGTCTGTCATTTTAATTGATGTATTGTAGTTTTGGCATTTACTTTACTAATTATATTACACATCCTTTACTTACTCTCTTCCTTGAATTAATATCATGCCACTTTAATATGTTCATTTAATTAATGAAATCATAACTACTTTTTGGAAGGATGTAGGAATGGCTATCTTTGAGAAAAGATACCAGAATTGACAGTGGTGGGGAAATGTTTTTCATTTTAGATTTTTCTATACATTTTAAAAAATTTTGACATATGCATACATTGCTATAAAAAATTGAAAACAGGGTAAATACAAATCATAACCTAAACTTTTTTTTCCTTCATCAAATCCTTACTCTTCTACTTTCTTTTTGTGGTATTTCTTAGCCATTTGTTGGTTAATTATTTGATTATTACCCTCACAGCATGTGCCTCTTTGTTCAGGATTCTAGGCTTTGGTTTAATATTGGTTCCTATAGGGGACAAGTTCCCACACTCCGATTTGCTTCCTTATTTATCAGATGAAGGAAGTAACTGCATATCTACTACACAGTGATGTTGTTGAGACAGAGATCTGTGAATACTTAAACTGCAATAGGTTATTGGAATGTAAGACACAGTTATTATTCTCATTATTCAAATTCATTTTGTCAATTACTTTATTTTAACAAAATTAAATTCTTTGGCTCACAAAAATATATTATACCACTTTACACACAGCCTAAGAACCTTGCCACAGTATGCTTTTATTTAACCCCTCTTATTTTTTCTATTACTGCTGTCATATATTTTATTTCTGTATACATTAAAAGCCCAGAACATCTTATTATATTTGCTTTAAATAGTCAATCTTTTTACATTAAATTAAGAAAAGCAGCAATTAATCTTTTATATTCACCTTCATAAAATTGTTTGGCACTTATTATTCTTTTATTTAGATCTGATTTCCTATCAAGTATAATTTTCCTGATGAAATTCTTGTAGCATTTCTTTTAGTTCAGGTCTGCTGGTTAAAAAAATAAAAATCTCATTTTTCCATTTATTTGTATATTTTTATTATGCCTTATTTATGAAGGCTATTTTCATCAAGTAAACTTCTGGAGTTCTTCTTCTGGGTAGCTCTCTTTTCTCAGTACTCTTTCCTATATGTTACAGTCCCCTCAGCTTTCCTAATCTGTCTCCTCGATTAGGACAAACCACCTTGTTCTGGATGGGCTCCCCCTACTGTTTTGTGTTGTGGAATGTGCCTTCAGGCAGAAAGTCAATATGATCATAGGGCTACTTTATTTATTTTCCTTGTGCTGCCCGTTGTCTACTGTGTGAAAATAGTTACTTCATATATTTGATCCAAATTTCTAGTTATTTTCAGTGGGAAGACAAATTCAGTCTCTGGTATTTCATAATATCCAGAAATAAGAAATACATGTTATCCACTTTTTGATTGCCCACAGCACATTTCTAGTGTTGTGATAAGTGCTGAATAAATGTGCAAAAATTGAGATGTCTTGAAGACACCTGGGAATTATCTTTTAATTTCAGTATAATTGTGACAACCCTAACCTCGGATGTTAACAGATCATGAATTATTTGGCAAGAGATATTTTTTTAGATTGAATTTCCTGTTTTGACATTAAAATTTAAAGGTTTTGGAAGTACAGATTATATTTCAATAATCAAATGGTATCAAGAAGGGCCATTTAACCCCTAGATTTTCCTTGGGAAGATGTGAATGACTCAAACATATATTCCCACTCACTTGTTTTTGTCTGGCAACTGTTCACTTTTCTTCAAAAAGAATCTCCTTTCCTACATTTTTAGTAAGATAAAATCTTGACCAACCAAAACCTAACTAAGCCTGTAATTGACTTTTTTCCTCTGATATTACTCCTCTATTTTGTTTGGTTTTGTTCAAAGAAAACTAATAGCAAGAAATAAGTTGTTATATTTATTTTAAAGTAAAGAAGGAGATAGATAATTATGATAATTTCTCTGGAAAACTTATCTTAGTTCTACAAAGTACTACAGATGGTAGAAAAAGCAGAATGATGAATTATATGCATGCTTTCAGCCCCTATGCAGACGTTATCATGCAAAACCCAGTACTACTTATATCTGCTTTCATACATACTCATCTGACCACCCTTGGATGATATCATTTTCTCCATATTGTCCTTGAACCTCTTTTGAAGAAATACAGAGACTGACTTTGTGGGGTTCCATGTTCTCTAAAAAAACACTGAATCTTTGAGTTGGATAGCTTTAGAAATAATTTTTATCACCCATTTGGTGAATTTGTTTATTCAACAAATTCCTATTGAACATCTACCCTTTGCCCAGCCATGTGTAAGGTACTGGGGATTTAAAGATGAATAAGATTCATTTCCAACTCTCTAAAAAGCCAAATATTTTCAATTATCGGGACTTCTGTGGTCCTGAAATAGCCCATTTCTTTTTCAGACTACCTGATAATTATATCCTTTTGTTCCTATGTTAAGCCAAAAGCCATTCAGTCACTTGAAACTTCACACAATGCCTCTAGCTTTGCTCTCTAGGCAACACATAATAAGTATATCTTATATGATAATTTTGAAAAGGCCCCAAATCACATCTGGTCCATATCAGGTACTCAGTAATGATTTGTCTAATGAGCAAATAAAACTTCAATTGGGCTATAAACCTGATGCTCCAATCGGCTCTTCTAAACAAGTTCATTACTTATTTTTTGATTAAATCCCAACTTAATCAAACAACAACATGACATATTGTTTACTCCTCAATGACCATTCTAATTGCTTTTTTTCTGACATTTCCAGCTTGTTACTGTCATCTAAAAGTATGAGAATGAGACCACACACTCCCAGGATGACTTGAAGGTGGAAGAGATGGCCTGAAGCATATATGCTGGTTTTCACACAATTTGTTCTGATTGACTCTAACTCCTATATTTCAATTAATCAAATATTAACACTGAAATGAAACTTAGAGCTTATTAATTTTAACCTCTTCTTTATGGCTGAGAAAAGTGAGATGCTGATTTACGTACCCAAGGTCACACAATTAATAAACAATAGAATCCATCAGTGTCTCTCAACTTATGAGTGTATTGATTTGGGGATATTTGGAATAGTTTGTCAGAAGGATTACTGACATTTAGTGCATGACAACCAGCAACACTAAAAACAGACAATATCCAAGGAAGGATTGCCCCACGTGAAATGCAAATAGAATCACCATTGAGAAGTACTGCAAATTTAGGTGTTATGACTCCTACCTGCAGCATCATTTAAATTGATAATCTTGAGAACTCTAGTAGATTGAAATATTAGCTCCGATTCTTCAACACACCCTGTAGCTTCCATGAAACTTTGCAGTTTCTACACCAAAGGGGTCATATACTTCCCAGTCCCTTAAATTTGGACCTGATCATGTGATTTGTTTCTGCCAATGGGATGTGAGTAAACCTAACACAAAGCAGGAGCTTGAATTGTGCTCACAGAATTGGTTGTAACCTGTTTTGCTTATGTCATTGCCATTGGAAAATCATTCACCTGTTAGGCCACTTGTCTCAGAGGAAAATGAGAAACACATGGAAAAGTATCTATCCTGTTACTACTTTACAGCCAGAGCTCAAGAGCCAAAGTGAATGTGAAATAAGTGTTTTTAATTATATACCATTGAGATTTTTGTCATTCCACAGCAAAAACTGATACAAAATCTAATCAGAATCTAGTGATTTAAACACTGCTTCCCAATGTATGTTACATGATAAAAGCATCCTAAGATGATCTCAGGTCTTAAAGAGTAGGAAACTCCACGATCAAATAATTTCAATGAAGACTGAGTAGATTTCTATATAACAAGTTAATGTACTCAAGAAGTTGTACTGAAAAAAAAAAAAAAACTTTGTAAGGTTTGTTTAAAAAAATTATTTGGATAAGTCTGGAAAGAGAAACACTGAAAGTTAGCCTGAAATATGCCTCGACAAAGAATTTCATTGACAAAAGGAAAATCATTGCATCATATTCATAGTGAAAAAGAAGAAAAACCAAAGAACTTGTTTAGTCTGTTAGTTAAGGAGACTGGAAGTCACCATTGCATCGTAAGTAAAAAGCTGAACAAACTGCAAAATCATTAACTTCTCTTACCAGTGAGGTCACAGGACAAATCGCTGCTCTCTAATTAGAGAGGGACAGGCAAATACAGAGAATCACAATTTACTGGAGCAGAAATTGTTGAGAAAAAAAACATTATGGTTACTAGTACCGGGGTAGGAAAATCTGAAATGTAATTAACAAATTGCCAGAGGCTCAGTGTGGACAAATCTGAGCCAAAAACTCCAAGGGGACTCAGTGTGTGGGTGGGGGGGAGGGGTGGTTTGAGGTCTGCACACTTCTGTAAGCTTTACCTCCAGGAGCTCAACCAGGTTCTCACAGTGAATATTAGAGAAAAACACCCCTTTGTTTCCAGCAGAGATAGAGGAATAGGGGTCATTTTGAAATGTGCCAAAGCATTCTGTTCTTAAGTCCTGGACTCAAGAGAAACTGTTTAACCAGAGCTTATACTACTGAAATTTCATGAGAGTCTAAATGACTTGGGAGAAGGGAAATAGCCAATTCTAGCCGCCTCCAGCCATCCTGTACCACCTAATGTGGAGAAAAACATTAAACAAAACAAAACAATACAAAACCTGAAAAAGCACTTGTGCAGTACACAGTCCAGAAGCATAGACTCACTAAAAGACTATAGAGCACTTCCACTCTCCCAAATTACTTCAGTATTTTACCACGGCATTATTTTATTTTAGTTATTTGCTTATTTTTACCACCATGTTACTAAAGGCTTATTTACAGCAGTTCCTTTCACCCTGTACATCAAGCCCAAGTATCAAAAACAAACAAACAAACAAACAAAACTACAAGGCATAGTAAAAGGTAAAAAAAGCCAAACAAAAATGTTTGAAGAGATAAAGCAAGCATCAGAATCAGACTCAGATATGATAGTAATGTTGGAATTATCAGAATGGGAATTTAAAACAGCTGTGATTAATACACTAAGGTCGGGCTGGCCTGGTTGCGCACTCAGTAGAGTGCGGCGCTTGGGAGTGCAGCGGCGCTCCCGCCGAGGGTTCAGATCCCATATAGAGACCGGTCCGCTCACTGGTTGAGTGTGGTGTGGGCGCGACACCGAGGGTTGCAATCCCGTTGCCGGTCACGGTACGGGCGTGACACTGAGGGTTGCGATCCCGTTACCGGTCATGAAAAAAGACAAAAAGGAATAAAAAAATACACTAAGGTATTAAATGGATAAAGTAGACAGCATGCAAGAACAGCAGGGATATGGAAATTCTAAGAAAGAATAAAAAGGAAATGCTAGAGATTGAAAGCACTGTAACAGACATAAAGAATACTTTCAATGGGCTTATTAGTAGACTGGAAATAGCTGAGGAAAGAATTTCAAGCTTGAGGATGTATCAATACAAACTTTGAAAACGGAAAAGCAAAGAAAAAAGAGACTGAAAAAGAAGAGTACAGAGAACTGTGGGACAACTACCAATAGTGTAATATACAAATAATGGGAGGAAAAAGAGTGAAATAAACAGAAGAAATATTTGAAGCAATACATACTGAGTGAGAATTTCCTAAAATTAATGTCAGACACCCAACCAGAGATCCAGGAAGCTCAGAAAACACTAAGCAGAATCAATGCCACAAAAAAGTATTCCTAGGCATATCATATTAAAATTGCAGAAAATTAGGAATACAGAAATAATCTTGAAAGAGCCAGAGGAAAAAAATCTAGCTTGCTTGTAGATGAGCAAGGATAAGAATTACATGTGACTTATCTTGTAAACCATGTGAAGCAAAAAGAAAGTGAAACGAAAGATTTAAAGTGTAAAGAGAAAAATAAATAAATAAAAACTATCAACCTAGAATTCTATACCTGGCAAAATTATTCTTCCAAAGTAAAATAGAATTAAGACTTTTTCAAACAAATAAAAACTGGGGAAATTTGTTTTGCCAGTAGATGTGTCTTGCAAAAACAAAAGTTAAAAGTAGTTCCTTAGAGAAAAGAAAAATTGTATAGGTTAGAAAGCTCTACATAAAGAACAGAAGAGCATATCAAAGAAGGAATAAGTAAGGGTAAAACAAAAACTTTTATTCTTCTTATTGTTAAATGATGTAACAGAACAGTTTGCTCAAAATAATAATGGCAACAATTGGGATTATTTTGTTTTTATGAGATACTCTTACTGCCTGTGAAGCAGTATAGTGTTATTTGAAAGTGGACTTGGATCAGCTGTAAATGTATATTGCAAACTTTGGGACAAAAATAAAAAAAGCAAAAAAAAAAAAAATAGAAAGAAAGAAAGAAAGAAAAAAATGTAGCATATGCTAGGAAAGGAGAGAAAATAGAATCATAAAATGCTCAATTAAAACCACAAAAGGCAGAAAAAGAGTTGAAGACAAAAATAAAAACAAAGACAAGGGCAAAAAATAGAAAACGGTAATAAACATGGTAGATATTAACCCATCTATATCAATAATCACTTTGAACATCAATTATCTAAATGTACCAACTAAAAGACAGAAATTGCCAGAGCGGATCAAAAGAAAAAGAAGACCCAGCTACATGTTGTGTATGAGAAACCCACTTTAAATATAAAGATGCATATAGATAAAAAGTAAATTGATAGAAAAAGATATTCCATGCTAACACTAACCAAAGGAAATGGAAGTATCTATAGTAATTTCAGACAGAGAAGATTTCAAAGAAAGGAAAGTTATCAGGGATAAAGAAGGGCATTACATGATATTAAAGGTATCAGTTCTCCAAGAAGACGTAACAATCCTCATCTGTATGTGCCTAACAACAGAACATCAAAATATGTGAGGCAAAAATGGAAAATCTGCAGGGAGAAGTGGATGAATCCACTATTATAGTTGGAGAATTCAACACCCTTATATCAGAAATGGTCAGGTCAAGCAGGCAGAATCAGTAATACCGTAGTTGAAGTCAACAACACCGCCAATCATCTGGTTATAATTGCAATCTATAGACTACTTCATCCAACAGAAAAATACACATTCTTCTGAAGCTCACATGGAGCATCTATCAATATACACCACATTCTTGACCATAAAACACACCTTAACAAATTTAAAAGAATAGAAATTATACAATGCCTGCTCTCAAGCCACAGAAATCAATAAAAGAATGACAGCTGGAAAATCCCCAAACCCTTGGAGATTAAACAACACACTTTTAAATAAGACAAAGGTCAAAGAAGAAATCTGAAGAGAAATTTTAAAACATTTTTTGAAATAAAAGAGAAAGCAAACATGACTAATCAAAATCTATGGGATGCAGCAAAGCAATGTTTACAGGGAAATTTATAGCATCAAATACATACTCTAGAAAAGAAGAAAAACTTTAAAAATATGAGCTTCCACATTAGGTAACTAAAAAAAAAATAAGTGCAAATCAAACACAAAGTAAGAAAAAGAAAAACAATAAACATTAGAGCATAAATCAATGAATTGAAAACAGGAAATCAATAGGAAAATAACCCATGAAAACCAAAAGCTCATTCATTGCAATGGTCAATAAAATCAATAAGCCTCTTGCAGGGGTAACTGCGAAGAAAAGATCTCCCACTGCAGTGTGTGGAATTGTCCAGTACCTCTGTCCCCGTTGCCCTGGCCCTCACTCTGAAATCATCATCACATTGAAAGCGAGGCTGCACTTCCCATGGGCTGCTCCGAGCCAATGCCTGGGTAACAGGGATGCTAAATCAGCCTCCTTCCTGGGAGATACAGGACTCCTCCAACAGGGACTTTAGCTTGAGGACTACCCATCGGCTGAAACATTCTACTACTTTCTCTTCTTCGCCTCTCCTCACAGAAGTTAGAGCATCACCATCAAGGGTCTGTCAGCTTCTCTGGCTCCTTCTATATTTTCTCTCACAGGTGTTTCCCTCAATAAACCTCTCATACTTCCAACCCCATCTTGGTGTCTGTTCCTCAGAGGAACGAGACTAACACATCATATCTAAAGTGGTCTCCAGTCAGGATCTCATTCGCTTGTTTATTTTCTTCAGCATGTTACTGCAGCCTGGAATGATTAATTGCTCATGTACTCAGTTGTTCTTTGTCCTCCCCACTCCACTGTCAACTCCATAAAGACCTTATTTCTCATTTATTCTTGTGTCTGCATTGTAGTCTGTGACACTAATTAGGTATTCAATAGATACTGTCCAAACAATTAATCTCATTGAATTACCAGGTGAACAAAGATAAGGACATTGACTAAGGTTTTAATAGTTGTTACCTATGGTGAGGGGATTAGGACTAGGCGGCAGTGTTAGAGGAGGTCTTTTAAATTTTACTCTCTATACTCTAAAAGTTTAACATATATGCATTTTTCTTATTTAATTCATAATTAAAAATTAAAATGTGTAAAAAGTAAAATATTAGTAACTTGTATCAACGTAAGAAAAAAAAATCAAAACCTGAAATCCAAGTATAATCAAAATGGCCCCTTTTTTTCATTCAACTCTCAGCTAGTCCTGTTTTAATGAGTTTTAAAAATCTATTATAGAGATATATAAAGTCCTTTTATTTAGTGGATAAAAATTAATCTGCATGCTTGCTTCATAAAACCATCATCTAAAGAGAGAATGGGTAATGAATAGAACATGTAGGCAGAAGATGAGAAATGTTTACAGAGTCACTGTGTGACAAGACACAAAATAGTGCCTAGCCTTCTCTGATCTTCTTCTGGGGTCCTGTGATGATTGAAGAAAAGCTCCCCAAAAGAATTAATAATAGATTTTAAGAAAGGATTGTTGTCAAGTGAGCACAAGGATGTTATTCTAAACATGTGAAGCCACAGAGAACTGAGGTTACACAATTTCAGCAAAAGAACAAGGTAGGCAGGAAAAGGGTATTTGTCTAACCAACTCAATCTATAGAATGCCTACTACATGTCAGGCGCTGCCTTAGAAAATTTGGATAGTAAGAGATGGTCAGAGCCTCTAAACTCATAGAACTTAGCTTAATGGAGAAGTTTGGTATGAATAAAAATGAATAAGAATCTTATGATAAGTGCAATAAATAGTGGTATGTGGCAAGGCAGGGATGGCAGAAAAGAAAAGTTCCTCTTGTATTCTTTGCAGAGGGATGTTGGAGAGCAAACTGGTGTTTGCTGAAGGTAGAAAAAGGGGCAGAGGCAAGAAATGGAGGGACCTTGAATATCATGCTAAGTTATTTGGGCTTTTTCTTAGAGGCCAGTGGTGTCCTAATTTTTGGTTGTGCATCTCAATTAGTTAAAAAATCACTGGACATGGATATCCAAAGAATGTCATTGATTGATTGATTGATTGGTTACTTAATGAATAAAATATGTACATTATAAAGCATGTAAAATGAAATTTTAAAGAATGAGGTAAAATTCATATAAAAATAAGTTACAAAATTTTTCTCACAATAGCATGAATAATCTTGATCAGCACTTTGGCAAATGGGTGCTAAGAAGAGTAAAATGATCAGATTTATGTTTTAAAATGATTACTGATGGCAGTGTGGGGGATAGATTGTGAGAACTAATATTAGAACTTGAGGACTAGTTTTGAGTATATTGCAACTTTGATGATGAATGGCTGGAACAAAGGTAATTACGGAAATAAAACATTGGGAGTAGATTTCAGAGATACTAGTTCAGGAGTAGAATATGAGTATTTGACCTATTGTATATGGATCAAGATAGTCAGTGCAAAGATCAATTGAAAAAATAATCTAGTAGTTTAGGATGTCTCTCTGACTCCTTAATTTAATATTTTCTGCTCTCAGTCAGAAAAAGGAGTACAAAAAGTGAGCAGTGTTGAAAGTAGCGAGGGGATAGATTTAATTTTGGATTTTTGAGTTTAGGTGTAAGTGTCATATCCAGGTGGAAATGCATGATAGGTAGTTGGGTATGCAGAAATAAAGCTCAAAGATCTACTCTGGTTGTGATTGTTGAAATCATGGTAATAAAACATCACAGGCTTTCTACCACAATCTCTGATACTGTTCCTGTCACCATTCATGGTAAGTTCAAAAGCCATATAATACCAGTTATTCTCAATTCTGTTCTTACATTTTAATTACCTAAAGAGCCTTTTTAAAAGCACTACTATACACCAATTCATTCAGAATATGTAGGGTGGGACTTGGGCATCGTTATTTCTTTTTAATTTCCCCAAGTGAGTCTAATGTGCAACTAGTGTGGAGACATTTTTGTAGAAATCTTTCATTGCAATTGCTTGATACCCTCTCTTCCAGTGGACTTATCCTCTAACCTTCCTCAACCACACACTCCACAAATTGTACCCTAGACCTTTCTATTATCGAATGTTATATTCTCTCCATCTTCTTAATTTCAAACCTCCCATTACTCTTGAACTATCATGTAGTATCTTTCTAGCTAGTTTCATCTAGAATCTTGATTCCAATAATTGTCTGATTTTATGAGGAAAAATTAATTCCAATAATTGTCTGACTACATCCATTGTCTCTATCTTTTTTGCTGTTTCCTAAACATATCCTACCTTTACTTGCCTCTTTATACAATTTAAATTCCATGGACAATCATGATACTCAGTCCTTTGTATATACCCCTACCTCTCTTGCCTTTTTCTTCTTTCCTCATGTTTGCCTGCCAAATCTTTAAGTCTTATTAAATTCAACTCTCCAACTATTCTCCACTTTCATTCAGGCAGCTCAATATAAATGGAGAAAAATTCACTATCATTATGATTGAACTCACTTAAATTAACAAACATTAACTTAGTGTGGACTAGTCTGTTCGTTTTCCACTATACTTGAAATGATATTATACCTTCTTTTCACTCCTCAAATTTCCAATGCCTCCTGCTTCATCTTCATTCTCGGCTCATATTTGCTTCTCTTCAACTGAGAAAACTAAAGCAATTATAAGAGAATTTCCACACTCTTACCACATCTACAGTCAGTACACATGTACTCTGACTTACCTTCTGTTACTATGTGTTAATTGTCTGTGATTCAATCACTGTAGGGACTATTCAGCAAACAAAACATGCTGTTAATTTTACACTCCCTTGATCTCATATATTCCTCTATCTACTGCCATTTTATCTGACCCCTGACAGATTGATATTAAATTTTGAACTTAGTTCTTGCCTACATGCTCCCTGAGATGAAATCTTTAGAATGCTTTTTAATTACTATTCCATTCCTTTCCCTCATTCTCCAGCCTCTTGGTTTTGATGAGATAGTTTAGTATACATTGTTCTTAAGTTTTTATTTATGTTTTGATGACAACTTACATACAGTAAAATGCACAGACTGTAATTGCATGATCTGATGGGGTTTGACAAATATATAGACCCAAGTAACCACCATTCAAATAAAAGTAAAGAAAATTTCCAGCTCCCTGGAAAGCTACCTTGTATTCCTTTCCTGATGATTCTTTCTTCCCAGAAGCAAACACTATTCTCACGTCTACCACCAAAGAGTAGTTTTGGACTTTGCATATGGTTCTTTGGCTTAAAATCGTGTTTTTGTAATTTATCCATGCTGTTGTATGCATCAGTAGTTTCTTTTTTTATTCCTAATTTGTTACACATTGTGTGCATAAACCAAAATTTATTTATTCATTCATCTGCTGGTGGACATTTGGATTGTTTTCAGATTTGGGCTATAATGAGTAAAGCTGCAATAAACATCTATGTACAAGTGTTTGAATGGACATAGGTTTTCCTTTATTTTGCATAAATAAATGACTAGGATGAGAATGCTAAGCCATATGGTAATGTGGGTTTAACTTTATAAGAAACAATTTTTAAAAGAGAGTGTGAAACCGTTTTTAACAGTGGTCAAAACATTTTACATTCCTACCAACAATGTATGAAAGTTCCAAACTCCACATGATCACCAACACTTGGTATTGTCAGTTTTTTTAACTTTAGGCTTTCTGTAGTGGTAATGCATTGTGATTTTAACTTGCATAACCATGATAGGTTATTGATAATGAGAATTATTTCAAGTGTTTATTAGCCATTTGCATATCTTCCTTTGCTCAGTGCCTATTAAAGTCTTGTGTGCGTGCTTGCATTTTTATTATTGATTTGTGGAAATTCTTTATATTTTCTGCATAAAAGTCCCTTGTCAGATATATGTGTTGTAATATTTTCACCCAATATATATCTTGCCTTTTCATTTGCTTTATAGTGTCTTCTGATGAACAGAAAATTTAAATTTTGATGAAGTCTAATTTGTGGTATTACATAATTACTACATTTTGCATCCTGTCTAAATTCTTTGCCTACACCAACTTTGAAAATATATTCTTCAATCATTTTTCTTGAAGGTTTATAATTCTAGATTTTATGTTTATATTTTTAGCACCTCAAATTATTTTTGTCTATGGAGTAAGATATAGGTCAAAGTTCAATATTTTGATGCATATATTCAATTATTTTACTACCATTTGTTAAAGAGTATCCTTCTTCCATTGAATTGCCTTGACGATTGCAACAAAAATTAATCATATATGTGTGAGTCTATTTCTAGTATTTCTATTAGGTATCACTGATCTATTTATCTTTACACAAACAACACATTATTTTTATTACTGTAGCTTTATAATAAGCATTGAAATCAGTAGTCTGAAGCCTGCAACTTTGTCTTTTTGAAGAGTATTCTGGCTATTTTAGGACCTTTGTATTTCCATATGAATTTTATAATCTGCTTGTCAATTTCTGTGCAGGTTTTAAGTGGGATTGTATTTTATCTGTATATCAACTATGGAAAGTTGGCACTTTAACCATATTGAGTCTTCAGAATTATTATTTTTTTATGATGCCAGTTTGGAATTTATTTTTTTAAATGTTTTATTGAAATATATCGATTACACATATTTATGGGGTACAGAGTATTGCAATACACATATACCTGTATTCGGAGTAATTAGCAAAATTACCATGGCAAAACTTAACCCTTTCTTTGTGATGTGCACATTTGACCTCCTCTCTTCTACTTGTTTGGTTACATGCAGTAAAACATTATTGATTATAGATTTCTGTGTCAACTGTACACCAATATGGCTTATTTTTTCTATCTTGCTGTTTTGTGCCCACTTCTCAGCCTTTCACTATTCCTTCTCTCACCTCCCCTTTCCCACCTCTAGTAACCATAGTTCTTTTCTCTCCATAAGAATGCCCCATGTATTACTATTTGGGTTTTTTTTGTTTGTTTGTTTCCTTTTCTTTTTTTTTTAGCTCACACATATGAGTGAGGACATACAATATTTCTCTTTCTGTGCCTGGCTTATTTCAGTTAACATAATTTTCTCCAGGCTCATCCATGTTGCTGCAAATGGCAGAATGTCATTTTTTTTTTTTTTATGGCTGAGTAATATCCCATTGTGTATATATACCACATTTTCTTTATCCAATCATCGGGTGATGGACGTTTAGGTTAGTTTCATTTTGTGGCTATTACGAACAGAGCTGCAATAAATATGAGGGTGCAAGTATGACTTCAACATGATGCTTTACATTCCTTTGGGTATATACCTAGTAGTGGGATTGCTGTGTCATAATAGTTTTTTTCTGTAGTTATTTGAGAAACCTCCATACTGTTTTCCAAAATAGCTGTACTAATTTACAGTCCCACCAAGAGTGTCTAAAAGTTCCCCTTTCTCCTCATCCTCACTTGCATTTGTTATTTTCTGTCTTTTTGATAAAAGCCAGTCTATCAGGGGTGAGATGACATCTCAATGTGGTTTTAATTTGCATTTCCCTGATGATTAGTGATGTTGAGCATTTTTCATATACCCGTAGGCCATTTGTATGTCTTCTTTTGAGAAATGTCTCTTAAGCTCCCATGCCCATTATTTTTCCCTTGTTCATTTTTTAATTGGGCTATTTGTTTTTTGACTATTTAGTTGTTTGAGTTCCTTATACGTTCTAGAAATAAGCCCCATGTCAGATGCACAGTTTGCAAATATTTTCTCACATTGTGTAGGTTGTTTCTTCACTCTGTTGATTGTTTCCTTTGTTATGAAGAAGCTTTTTAGTTTGGTAAAATCCCATTTGTGAGGAGCACACATGGGGTCCTGGGTGGGAGCTGAGGGCAGCCCCCACCATCCAGCAGAGGGCAGTACCGTGCAAGGGGTCCTACACAGGAGCCTAGGGCAGTGCCTCCTGCTCAGCTGAAGGCAATAGCTCACCAAAAACACCACTTCTACAAGGGCGGCCTGGCACAGCCATTGGCATAGCCACAGCTGCTGCAAAAGTAGCTCACCACAACAGTAGCAGCCACAGTCACCATGCAGGTGGCCTGCCAGCCACTTGCCTGCACGGACACAAGGACAGTCACCAGCAGAGACTGAAAAAAGGAGACAAATTCTCCCTCATCCAAGTCCACTTCATTGTAATAGAAGACGTAAGTGCTCTACCAGATAACCAGACATCAATGTAGAGATACTAGAAATATGAACATTTAAGAAAATATGACACCATCAAAAGAAAACAGTAATTTTCAAATACCAGACCCTATAGAGCAGGAAACTCTTGAAATGACTGAAAAAGAATTCCAAGCAACAATCCTAAGGAAACTCACTGAGATATGAGAAGACTCAGTTAGACAATGTAATGAAATGAGAAAAAAAAAAAAAAAGGCCAGCATACGAAAGAAAATAATATGGAGGTTCCTCATACAACTACAGATAGAACTGCCATATGATCCAGCAATTCTATTGCTGGGCATATACCCAAAGGAATGGAAATCAAAATGTCAAAGGGATACCTTCACTCCCATGTTTATCACAGTTCTGTTCACAATAGCCAAGAGTTGGAACCAACCTAAATGTCCATTGAGAGATGATTGAATAAGGAAAATGTGGTATGTTTACAGAATGGAATACTATTCTGCCATAAAAAACAAAATACTGCCATTCACAGCAACATGGGTAAATTTAGAGAAAATTATGTTAAGTGAAATAAGCCAGGCACAGAAAAAGAAGTACTGCATATTCTCACTTATAAGTAGAGCTAAAAAATAAATAAATTTTAGAAAAAGAAAGACAGATGCAACAATCAGAAGAATATATTGAAGTTTCAAAAGGAGAGAACAGAACTGAGGTTAACAGAGGTGGGAAAGAGGGAGTGGGATGAGGGTAAGGGAGGAATTGTTAAAGGGCCATGAAAAATGCTTATGTAATGTTGAATTTATTAATTATCCTGATTTGAGTATCACATATTACCCACAGGTATTGATATTCAACTCTACACCCCACAGATATGTACAATCAACTGTTATAATAATTTTCTTTAAAATAAGATAAAATAAAATCTATTCTCTTAGCAATTTTGAAATACAGATTACATTATTATTAACTATAGTATAGTCATCATGCTGTGCAATAGATCTAAAATACTTATTCCTTCTGTCTGACTGAAACTTTGTACTCTTTACCAAAATCTTTCCTCCTGCCCCCAGTCTCTGATAGCTACCATTGTGCTTTCTACCTCTGGGAGTCTGACTTTTTGGGTAATGGAAATTAGTATACCCTCTTGATTTTTTAAGTAGAAGCTTACACACTATTTTAAAACAATTCTTTTGTTCCAATACAAGAATTTAAAGATAAAATTCTCTACTGATTAGCAGAATGAATGATACATATTTTGATATTTTGTGTTTTCATTATCATTTTATTATTATTCTGTTCTAATTTCTCTTGGAATTTCATATTTGACCCTTCAATTATTTAGAAATGTATTCCTTAATTTTACAATATTAGTGATTTTCCAGGTGGTTTATACGTAATTATTTCTAATTTAATTATGTATGGCCAGAAAATACAAACATAAATGATTTGAAACATATTAAGATGTGTTTTATTGCCTAATGTAATGTTTATCTTTATGAAAATTCCATGTACACTAACAAGAAATATATGTATTCTGCAGCTTCTGGGTGTATTGTAGTATTGTATATATGTAATTTAGATCATGTTTGTTGATAGCATTTTTCAAATGATCTATATCAGTACTAATTTTTTAGCTAATTGTCCATAACTATCTATTACTGAGGCAGAGATATGGAATTTTCCAAGTATGATTTTGGATTTTTTTTATTTCTCACTTTACCTCAGAATATTTTCTTTATTGCATTTGAAGCTCTGTTACTAAGTGCCTGATCATTTTTGGTTGTTATGGCTCCTTAATTATTTTACACTTTTATATTTATCACTAGTAATACTCCTTGTCTAGAATTCTACTTTATCTTATACTGGTATTGTCACACAGGTTTCCTTATGCTTAGTGTTTGCATGCTTTATCCCTCATTTTTTGTTTAAATATTTTTAGTATTCACTCATTTCTTTTATTGAGTTTTAGCTCTAAGATGTTTTTTAATCATTACTCTAGGAATTAAGATATGCATTTTTAAATAATCATCATCTATCTTCAAATAACATCATACTACTTCACAGACAATGTAAGAACCTTCAAACAGCATAATTTCATTTATCCATTTAAAGTCCTTGGGGATATTTTGTCATATTTTTTTCTCCTAAATTTGTTATATACTCTATAATACATTGTCATTATTTTTGATTTTCAATGTTAATAGTCTTCTAAGAAATTCATGTGCTCATATGCATATATTGTTTTCTATGCAAGTTGATTTCTCAAGAAGCAGATTCTTAGATAGAGATACCTATACATGAATTTTATTGCGGATATTCTCAGGAGTAATAACTACAGAAAAGAAGGAAGCAAGATTTAGTTGAGAAGCTGGGTTGTAAAATAGTCTCAACAAAAACTTTAGCTTATCCTAGGAGCTGGGAAACTGGGCTAAACCTTCAAATTTGTTTCACAGTGCAGTGAGGGAGCCAAGACTATATTCTCACATTGACACTAGTAATTGGATACGGGCTGTCCTCAGAAAGAAGCTGTGACCTTGGAGAGAGTTAGCCATCTTCAGCAAGGGCAATTTCGAGAGAGGGCTGAAAGCTAAAGGCTGTCAGTTAAGAGCACTTCTGGTGACTTGAAGAATAAGTCTTTTAGCTCTGAACATGAAGAGGATCCTAGCAACACAGCATGCCCCACTACAGATAGATAGATGATAGATATATAGTTAAATTATGTACATGTATTTTGTTTTTAGAAAGTTGACAATAATATGCCTAGATGTGACTTTCTTTTAATTTAACTTTTATCATTAATTTGTTTAACATAGTTGTTGCCTCAGCATCCATTTTAAGCCTGAAGTAAGTTGTTTGAATCCCAGTTGTACCATGTCACCTTTGACCTAGTTGAAACTTCTCATCCCTGTGTAGTTGTTTGGGCTATGACCCACTTGCTCCTCATCACACTGAACCTAAAACCAACACATCCCACAGCTGCTGACCATGATTAAATGCAATGATCAACACCATAGTCACTTTAAAAAGTTGCCCTTTCCATCATGTTTCCTTTAAAGTAGCCAACCATGACCCCTATGGGAAATCCTAAAGAATAACACCCACGTACCTTCATAAAGGCACAATCTCACAGGTTCCCTCTCTCTCTCTCTCTCTCTCTCACACACACACACACACACACACACACATACACACTTTCCACCAACTGACTAGTCTCCCTGCAGCCTCCAGCCTCCCACTGGTGCCTCTAATCTCTCTGGAATCTGCTACTAATAAATTTCTTATTTCACATGCTTTGATTTCACCTCTTCATTGTGTCTCACCTGACACACACACTGGACCTAATCTCCCCTCTCCTACCCAGGACTCTCATAGACAGTGGATATCTTGGCTTATGGCCAATCTCAACAAAGAGACCTCAGGACCAAATTAGGAAAAACATAAAAAAAATTACAACAACCTGCTTGGGATTCATTGATATTCTTGTATCTGTGGGGTTTTTTATCAGTCATGAAAAATTCTTAGTCATTATCTCTTCAAATATTTTTTCTTCTCCACCATTCTTACTCTCTCTTCTCTTTTGGACTCTCTTTACAAAGATGATCTGTCAAGTTGTTGATTCTTTTTTTTCTTCTTTTTGTGCTTCAGTTTGAATAAATTTCCACTTACTACATGTTCTTCAAGTTTATTGACCTTTCATTCTGCTATTTGTTCTGTTATTAAACCCACTGAATGAATTTTCAATTCTTTTAAATTATTTTTCAATTTTAGAATTTCCATTTAATTATTTTATATAGTTTAGCATTTCTCTGCCTACATTCCACATCTCTTCACACATGTTGGTCACCTTTTCCTCTAGACTATTTCATGTATTTATCACAGTTATTTTAAGGTATTTTCCTGCTAATTCCAGCATCCGAGTAACTACGTGTCTTTTATAGATTTTTTTCTCTTGATACAAGTCATATGTTCCTTCTTTGCATTTTTCATCTTAGTTTTATCATATGCCAAGTATTATGTGTAAAAATCAGTAGAGACTTAACTCTTGAATTAATCCTGAGAAAAGGGCACGCTTCTTCCTGTGTTAGGCAGTAAGGTGGTAGTCTGTGTCCATATAAGCTATGATTGAGCTGGATCTGTGCTAAATTGTTGCACTTTTAATTAAATTCAGTTCTCCACAAAATCCAAGTATTTTGAAGATTGTCATGACTTTATCTTCAGCATTGCTAGTATATTTTTCTTTGTTTTAAACCATGCTTTCTAAAATTTTGTGTATAAATAGTCTGTTTTTAATCTCATTTACAAGCATTTTATGTCAATTAGGAGTTTTGTTTAATCTTCATATCTGCCCTAGCTCTCTGTGCTTTAGGGGAACTTTCCACTCTGCTCCTCTGACACCAGCCTTCAGAAGGCCAAACTATGGGAAAATTTGGCAGGTAAGTGAAAACCAGTTCTGTCATTGCAGCTCCTCTGGTTTCTAATCTCCCATTCTAAGCCATACTGAGCTGGCCATTAAACACTTCTTAAATTTGGCTGGTGTCTCTTTACCCATCTGTAGTGAGTTTTGTCCTCTTTTATAGTTCCTCCAAGGTTATAAACAGTAATGCATCTCTTTTATCCTAGAAAAGATTTACCCTTTTCTGGGGGTTAGCTCTCAGTAGATTCATCATCACCTAGAATTTGGAATAATTGCAGGCTTTATAACACTATCCCAAACCAACTGAATCAGAATTTGCTTTTTAATAAGAACCCTAGACCATTTCTACACACATTAAAATTTGAGAAGCACTACTCCAGTTTTCCCCTTTTGGGATGAGAAGTCTGATATTCTCAAGTCTGAAGTTCTTTTCCTTTGTAAGCAAACAGATCTTCCTAAGTGGAAGCTTTTTATATTTTTTTCTTCATTTGAAATTAAGTAATTTCGCCAGGAATTTGTGTAGGTGTGTGTCTGTTTTTATCAATCCTGCCTAGTAGCCTTTTCAATCTGTAAACTCAAGTATTTTATATAAAAAATTGTATTATTTATTTTAATATTGATTATCTTCCATCTATTCATTTTTCTCTTGCATAAAAAAGTATAGTGCAGTGAATAAGTGCATAAATGACTTCTGTTCAAATCTCAGGTATCCAACTTAAAAACTGTCTCTAAGAATTTTGCTTAACTTCTATTTGCTTTAGTTTTCTTACTATAAGAGAGTCAATGATCACAACAGTACCTGCCTCATGTATTGCTTTGTTTTGTTTTGTTTTAAGGTTTAAATTAGTTAATACATACAAATCCTTTAGGAAGAGTACCTGGAATATTTCAAGTACTCAGTAAATGTTAACTAACTCTGTAGATCCACAATTATTTGGAAGCCATGACTTCTGTATCTTTCTTCTAAATCTCTTATCCTTTCCCTCCATATTCTTATCTCTTTATATTTTCGCTCTATATAAAACGTTTTTACACCTGACCTTCCAGATCATTTAATAATGTTTCAAGAGTGATTGTTTATTGAATTTATAATACCAAGAACCATCTTTTTGTAAATCCAGAAAATCAATGTGTGTTCTAACTGTATTTTCATTGAGAGTTCTCCTCTTCCTCCTCCTTTTCTTTCTCTTCTTCTATCCTTTATTACCGCCATCAGCTGTATTTCATTCGGATTCAATTGCTCTAGATATTTATACTGATTTTTTCCCTTCATGTCACTCAGTCCTTTTAACTGACTTTTTATTTTTCTCTGTCTCCTCATGATTTGGGGCATCTACAGAATCACACATGTCACACCATTATACTTACTTGACATGCAGTAAACCAGCGAGCAATGAATGGCCCTAAATGTCTTCCAATTTTCCCTTCTGCTAAAGTGCATTGAGAATGCCTCTTTGTTTTCAGATTTCTCCATTTGTCTTCCATCTGCAGGGCCTATAAGCAGTTCAGGTCACTAGGGCATTTTTAGAACCACTGACGTCAGCAGAATTTGTCAAAAATCACGGGACCATAGAAAGCAAAACAGCAGGTGTACCTCTTTTCATGTGTTCCTGACATATGGCCTCCCTCAGATGACTGTGAAATCTAGTCTTCCCCTTTTTCAATAAATCACAAGCCTTAGACTCTGCTGCTGGTCCTCTGGCTTTTGCACAATACCAAGGAGAATGAAATTCAATGCTTTCTCTCTTCTCTAAGAGATCTTAAAAGACTCAGAAGCATTCTATAGGTTGCATCACCATGTCTGTCCCAATTCTTGTTCTTAGAATCCACCTCTCAAGACACACATATACACACTGTATTATATACACTCTATATGTTAAAATTATATTTTCAAAAGGAATATGCATTATCCAAAACTGTATATAACTTATTTCTTTTATATAAATGAAAAGTTATATGGGATAATGAGGGAAACCAATAGAGACTACCCTTGTAGAACTACGGCTGATGAGAAAAGAAAAAAAATATGTTAAAAGAGAAAAACCAGGTCCAATAGATACTTTGTCTGGAGGGTATTTGATTTGTTTTTAAAGATGGGATAGCCTGGAGCATGTTTACATATTAAGGTGCAGGGGCCATGAACAGGAAGATGTTGAAACTACAGAAGAGAGATGAGATGATAATACAGTCCCTTCTCAACTAAACAGGATGCTTCAGTTATAGTCATATTCTAACAATTTGCTGTTAGACACTCTCTTTTGTTTTATCTTTTTTGATTGAAAATACTCTTTAAAATCCCAAATACACCTTTGTGCTTTAGTAAATACATTCTAGTGAAAAATTTTCCAACATATCTGGATTATAATAGGCTTGTGGAAAGTGGAATTTGTGTAGAAATAAACATTTTTTAAAAGACTTTATTTTTTAGAGCAGTTATAGTTTCACAATAAAATTGAGCAGAAGGTACAGAGATTTTTCATATACTGTCTGTCTCCACACATGCATAATCTCCTCCATTAGCAATATCCATCACCAGAGTAGTACATTAGTTACAGTTGATGAACCTACATTGACACATCATTATCATTCAAAGTCTGTAGTTCACATTATGGTTCACTCTTGGTGTTGTACATTCTGCGGGTTTGGACAAATGTGTAGTGACATGTATACACCATGATAGTATCATAAAGAATAGTTTCACTTCTTTAAAAATCCTCTCTGCTTCATCTGTTCATCCCTCCCTCTTCCCTAACCCCTGGAAACCACTGATCTTTTTACTGTTTCCATAGTTTTGCCTTTTCCAGAATGTCTAATAGTTGGAATCATACAGTATGTAAACTTTTCAGATTGTCTTTTTTCATTTACTAATATTCATTTTAGGTTCTTTCATGTTTTTTCATGCCACAAAAGCTCATTTCTTTTTTAATACTGAATAATATCTCATTGTCTGGATGTGCCACAGCTTATTTATCTATTCACCTACTGACAGGGATCTTGGTTGCTTCCAAGATTTGGCAATTATGAATAAAGCTGCTATTGACATCTGTGTGTAGAATTTTGTGTGGACATAAGTTTTCAACTCCTTTGGATAGATACAGAGGAACACAATTACTGGAACAAATGGTAAGAATATGTTTTGTTTTGTAAGAAACTGCCCAATTGTCTTTCAAAGTAGCTGTATCATTTTGCTTTCCCACCAGGAATGAATGAGAATTCCTGTTGCTCCACATCCCTGTCAGAAGTTGGTGTTGTCAATGTTCTGGATTTTGGCCATTCAAATAAGTGTGTAATGGTATCTCATTGTAGTTTTAATTTACATTTCTCTGACTGTGTGTGATGTGAACCATCTTTTAACATGCTTATTTGTAAACTGTGCATCTTCTTTGGTGAGGTGTCTGTTCATATGGTGCCCAAAAGAGCCTCTCAAAAGAGGTGAAACTTGAGCTGAGACTCTAATGATCAGAATGAACTAGTCATTCTAAGCATTAGTGAAAGTATATTCTAGGCAGAGGGACCAGCAAGTACAAAGGTCTTGAGTCAGAAAAGATGTGCTTTGACCCACGATTAGAATGGGAGCCCCTAGACTGCAGGAAAGTGTTGTATAAGAGGAGGTTTCAGTGGGAGGCAAGAACCAGATCTTGTAGTCTTTATAAGGCCATGATAAAGAGGGTTTGTTTCTATTCTTTTCTTTTCTTTTCCATGAAAAGCAGTGTGAATCCATGGAAAGCTTTTAAGCAGGGATGACTGCTGCAATTTACATTTTGCAAGCATTTCTTAAGCTACTGTGTAGACAATGTAGTGAAGTGGGGAAATAATAAAGTCCAGGAGAACAGATAGGAGCTTTGTAATAGAACAGGGGAGAGGAGACTCCGCTGTAGATAGGACTAGGCTCAGAGCAGTGTTGCAGAAAGATTCAAGGTCCTTTCTTTCATAAGTGTATTTATTAGATTATACGTATTGTTCTCTAACTTGCTTTTTTTACATAAATAATATATGAGCATTTTAGGGATCTTCCCATGTCAGTTATATAGATCTATTGCTTTCTTTTTTAATTAGCACATAGTATTCCAAGCCATATTTGATTTACCTATGTTCCTATTGCTGGACATTTAGGTAAATACATTTTTCCCCACTTTATCAAATAATGCTACAATGAATATTCTTACAAGTGCCTTATCATGAAGATGTACAAATAGAATTGCTGTTTATATTTTAGAATTTAAGAGGCATTGACAATTATTCTCCTAGAAGACTATGCTAATATACACTTCCATGAGGAGTATATTAGATAGATCTTTGCCTCTCATTTTATTAACATGAGATATTAGCAAACTTTATATTTTTTGTAACTAAGGCGGAACATGATTGCTTTTAGATGGGTGGTATTGAGGGGGAAAAAAGTCAATTTTGTTGCATATAAGGAACACGCTAGCACCTGCTTTGACTAGATTAGATGAACCAAATAGATTAGTTTCCTAGGGCTGTCATACCAAATTTCTATAAACTTGGTGGTTCAAAGCAACACAAATTCATTCTCTCACAGTTCTGGAGGCCAGAAATCTGAAATCATGATGTTGGCAGGGCCATACTCCCTCTGAATCTAGGGAAGAACCCTTTCCATTCCTCCTCTAGCATCATGGTGACTGTCAGCATTCCTTGTTATTTGTCAGTGTATGACTGCATCATTCTTGTCTCTGATTTCTTGTTGACATTGCCTTTTCCTCTGTGCATGTGTCAAAACTCCCTCTGCCTCTGTCCTGTAGGAATACATGTTGTTGCACTTAGGGCTCATCTGAACAATCAGGGATAAACCCCTCTGCTCAAGATACTTAATCATATCTTTTGTCATATAAGGTAGTATTCACTCTTCTGCTATATGGAGTACTCTTCACAGGTTCTGGAGGTTAAAACATTGATGTATCTTTCGGGGGGGGGGCACCATTCAGCTCTCTACAGAAAAAGAACTCACATTTTCTCCTTTTTTGACATCACAACATGAAAGGCAGTGATAGGGGGTGCAGGATCCAGGATTCATCATTTCCCTGCTACTAATAAAGTTTGAGCACTTGTCATATATTGGTCATTTCTACATCCTTTTATATAAATTACCTGTTCATTGCCTCTACACCTTATTCTCCTGAGATGTTAGACTGGTTTTTCTTTTTTCTTTTATTTATTAGTAACTTGTATAAAATCTTTTTAAAAATTTTATTTTATTGAAACATAAGTGATTGCCCATATCTGTGTGGTACCATGTTGAATATCAATACCTATGTGCAATATGTGATGCTCAAATTAGGATATTAGTATGTTCAACATTATACAATGTAGTTGTTTTTCGTGGCACTTTACCAATTCTTCCCTTAACCCTCCACCTCCTCCCTGTTTCCCATCTTTGGTAACCTCAATTCTGTTCTATCCTTTTGAAAACACAATGTATTATTCTAAGTGTTGTATCTTTCTTTTATTTGTTTATTTTTTAGCTCCCACTTATGAGTGAGGACATGGTATGTCTCTTTCTGTGCCTGGTTTATTTCACTTAAAATAATTTTCTCTAACTTCATCCATGTTGCTGTGAATGGCAGTTTTTCATTTCTTTTTACATCAGAGTATTATTTCATTGAGTACACCCCACATTTTCCTTATCCAGTCATCTGATGATGGACATTTACATTTGTTCAACCCTTGGCTCTTATAAATACAGCCATGATAAACATGAAAGTGCAGGTATCCCTTTGACATGATGATTTCCATTCCTTTGGGTATATACCCAGCAGTGGGATTGCTGGGTCATATGGCAGTTCTATCTGTAGTTGTCTGAGAAACCTCCATACTGTTTTCCATAATGGCTACAACCAACTTACAGGCCCACCAACATTGTAGAAGGGTTCCCCTTTCTCCACATCCTTGCCAGCATTTGTTATTCTCTGTCTTTTTGATAATGGCCTGTCGGGCCTTAAAAACCAACGCCAGCTTAAGTGACATTACAAGCGGCGCCATTATGGGCCCACAAGGGCGTATTAATGTGGCAGCCTAAGACGGCGCCGGAAGGAAGTAGGGTGGGGGTGTCTGCGGGAACCTTGCTTAAGCCCTTATTGGCCAAATACATGCTTCTCTGCTCATGAAAGGCATTGAGAAAGGATGCATGCCTTTGACCTTTAAGCTGAATGTTAAAACCTCCCCTCCCTATCTGCCTATAAAAGCAAGTGCTTGTGTGATAATAAACGGAACTGCTCGACAGAACCCCCCGCCGCATCTGAGTGTCCTTTATCTGGGCTGTTTTTTGGGGGGGCAGTGGGTGTGCTCACCTGTCTTCATGGCTCTCTTCCCCCATCTCCTTCCAAAGGGAATAGGAGAAAAAGAGTAATCTGAGCCGTTCACTCGCTCGCCAGAAGGAACGAGGCTAGGGCTATACAGTCAGCCGCTGGGGGTGGACCCAACAGAGTGGTGCCCCATGTGAGGAGTTTTTAAAACTTGCAGGTGAAAGGCAAGTGAGTGAGGCCCCGGTTGCTCGGTCCTGAAAGAAGGTCAACGAAGGGTGATCAACCACTGGAGTGGCCCCCGCAACTGCGGTAGTCACCATGAAGTAATCCACCTGCGTGTCAGGGTGAGTACCATAACAGGGGGAAGTCCCTGCACTTCTGTGCCCTGTGCTCCCTTTGTCCCTTCCTCGTGGGGCAACATGGGAGGTGTATGTGTGGAAAGAGTGACGAGACAGCTTGCAAGGCTCTAAAGTACATGTTAAAAAGCAGAGGCCTAGAAATATCTGATGAGACAGCCTGCAAAGCTCTAAAGTACATGTTAAAAAGCAAAGGCCGAGAAATATCTAACTCCACGGCCACCAATGCCTGGCGTCATGTGGTGCAGGTAGCCCCTTGGGTACCTTCGTCCGACTTGTTCTCATATGAGACTTGGGACCGGGTTCAGACCCTGGCCAGAAAGAATGAGATTAGTCACGGGCTAGGTCCCCCCTTAGGGTTCTACCAACCATCTATGCCCTAAAGCTTTGCTTCTGTCCCGAGCATCAGGAAGGGGCAAAAAGGGATTGGGTGCAATTCAATGAGGAGAAAAAAAAAAAAAAGAAAGAAA
>NW_007733972.1:54108-54862 GCF_000696425.1 Galeopterus variegatus | reverse complement strand
CTGAGTGCCATCAATATCAAAACTGGCTGGCACTGGCTCTAGAAGGGTATCTCGGGGTTGTTGATTGCCACTATGGCAACAATAAATGGGTCTCCACCTTCAAAGAGCTGTCATGGACTAACCCCCGGCTTTTTTTCGCCAAACCCCTGGTAGACGCCTACAATGTCTTCACAGATGGTGGCAAATCAGGGGCTGCGGTAATTATTTACAGACCCCCACGCACCACATCACAGGCGGCCCCCGCTACTCATTTTCACCCCTGTGATGGGTCGGCACAATACAAAGAGCTGCTCGCTATACTCCTTGCCCTGCAAAAGGTGCCAGACCCCATTAACCTTTTTACGGACAGCTTATATGCGGCCAATAGTCTCCCTGGGCTTCCGGGAGCCCACATTTGCTTAGATTGTAATCCCATCTCCTCCCTTATGATACAAATAAGGAGTACCTTACAAGGCTGCAATAACCCTATTTTTGTTCAACTCCTTCGAGGTCATCAAGGATTTCTAGCCACTGGAAATGCCCAGGCAGACACTCTTGCCTCTCAGGGCCCTAAAATATATACAATAGATAGTGCCAGCCAACTGCACGCTTTAACTCTTGTAAACTGGCGAGGTCTACATGCCAGGTTTCCAAATATACCTATTTCACAGCTAAAAAGGATTGTACACACATGCAAGTCATGCCTTCCTTATCTGCAAGTACCCCCCTTACAACCGCCAGGGGTCAATCCTAGGGGACTCAAGCCTAATGTGCT
>NW_007733972.1:41170-52433 GCF_000696425.1 Galeopterus variegatus | reverse complement strand
AGGACAAGCCATTGTTGAATGGCATCACCAATGCCTAAAAATTCAATTATTAAAACAAAAAGGGGGAGTCACCAGCCCTCATCAGCAGTTGGGACAGGCACTCCTAACTTTAAACATCCTAAATTTTTCCAAACATGAACCCCTGTCTGCCTTCCAGAAACCCTGGTCAGCTCAACCACCACTCCCGGAAGTCCAAGTGTGGTGGAAAGACCCCTTAACAGGCCAGTGGAGGGGCCCTGACCCANCCCCAGGAGCCAGCCAACCAAACCTGGGAAGTCATACAAGCCGCTTGGAGGTGTCTGTATCCCATTTAAAAAAACAATTGCTAACATCACTTTTTGAGGTTGTTTTACAGAATTGACATGGACTAGACCTGTTGTTCTTACAGCAAGGAGGATTATGCGCCACCCTCAAAGAAGAGTGTTGCTTCTATGCCGACCACTCTGGAGTGGTCAAAGATTCCCTAGCTAAGCTTAGAGAAGGGCTAGAAAAACGCAAAAAAAAAAAAGAGCGAGAAGCCAATAGTAATTGATTTCTAAGCTGGCTTTCAGGTTCCCCATGGCTCACCACCCTGCTGTCCTCCCTGGTGGGCCCCCTCATCTTGGGACCTTATGCCATTCGCCAGGTTGTGTCCCTTACAAGGCGCAACACCACTTCTCTTGTAATGCTCACCCAGGTGGTAGAGGAGGTGGCCCATAATGAAAGCCCTGACAGCCCTTGCATCAATATGGCCCTTCAAGAAATCAACGCCGATCTCTAAGGCTCTGCCCCACCCCCACTTGGCTGGATAGTCAATGACGGGTAAGATTTCCAGAGGGAAACAACCTAAGACAGGCACAGCCACCAGAGGGAATGGAGGCAAGGCTGGGAAGGTTAGCCACCTCCAGCTGCCTTATTAAAACAAAAAGGGGCAGATGTCGGGCCTTAAAAACCAACACCACCTTAAGTGACATTACAAGCGGTGCCATTATGGGCCCACAAGGGCGTATTAACGTGGCAGCCTAAGGAAGTAGGGTGGGGGTGTCTGCGGGAACCTTGCTTAAGCCCTTATTGGCCAAATACGTGCTTCTGTGCTCGTGAAAGGCATTGAGACAGGATGCATGCCTTAGACCTTTAAGCTGAATGTTAAAACCTCCCCTCCCTATCTAAAAGCAAGTGCTTATGTGATAATAAATGGAACTGCTCGACAGAATCCACCGCCGTGTCTGAGTGTCCTTTAACTGGGCTGTTTTTGGGGGGCCGGTGGGTGTGCTCACCTCTCTTCATGGCTCTCTTCCCCCGTCTCTTTCCAAAGGGGACAGGAGGGAAAGAGTAATCTGGGACGTTCGCTCGCTTGCCAGAAGGAATGAGGCTAGGGCTGTATGGGTCAGCCGCTGGCCGCGGACCCGACAATTGCCCAACTGGGATGAGATGATTTCTCAGTGTGGTTTTGATTTGCATATCCCTAATGCTTAGTGATATTTAGCATTTATAAAATCTTTATATTTATACATTGTAATATTTGGCAAATATGTTACAAAGTGTTTCTACCCATTGTAATGCATCTGTTGGGGGTAGCTGAGTGGATTAGGTCCCTTTACCAAGGAAGATTTCTATGTTTATGAACTCAAATATATTTACCTTTTTTTTTTTTTCACTTTGCAGAGTTTTAGTTTGCAAATAGTGGAATTATGTAAGCACATAGGAAGCTGAACATAAGACGCATGGTATTAATTGCATTTCTTTGATTAAACTCACAGCCACATAAATGTCCCATTAGCCATTCCTCATTCAGATGAAAAAATAAAACAGCAAAACTAATTTTCTATATGGAAAGTTTAAAATACAAAACACCTGCAAAAACATTTAGACATAAACATTTAAGCACCCATACTTAAACAAATAAAATTATTTTCTTTCAGATGGTGTGTTTGAATTAAAATGACTTCTCAGGTCTGATCCTGTAAGCATACTGTGATGCTTCAAGCAATAATCAAGTAAACAAAAAATACATAACTCATGATGAAAGGTAATGGCAACTTTAATATCTGATTTTAGTTAGATTATAGTTAGGAGGGGGATTTTTTTGTTTTTGTATTTTGCTTTTTAGTGGGAGAGCTTGCATAATGAAAATGGATGTTACAATGAATATTTGAATTTCAGCGTCCACAGTCATTTGGTAAAATATAGGCAGCACAGTATGCAGACCATCTGGGCTTATTGCCATTATCCTGCAAACTAGCTAGGCATGATTGATCCTCTGAAACCTAATTCCAATGCACCCTGGTTTGCTTGTTTCAAAAGAACTCCATTTGCCAGTACTTTGAAGCAGGTGCAAAGCCATTCTGGAGTTTCCTGCTGAGGTTTATGCAAATAACTGGCTTAACTGGACTGTGGACTCAGATTTCCTACTGCCAGAGCACTGAGATTCAGGCATGGTTTGGCTTATATTTCTTCCCAACTTAATTCCTTCTTCTTTTACAGTTTCCTTCACCTCTATTGTTCAAATCATACCCTGTTATTATCTTGTACAGTGTTTCTCAAATGAAAAAAATGAGAGTATAATCACAGTTAATAGCAGCTGATAAGTTGAAAGAATTTATAAATCAATGTCTGAGGAGTCACAGTTTTGTGGAGTAATTTTTGATTCAGGAAGCATTTGGATGAATCTGGATAGTCACTTGACCTCCCTGGGCTCCTCTTCTTACCTTGTGGATCTTGTGTAAGAATCAAATGAGGAACTGTATGAGAAAGCATTGAAATACACAAAGCACTCTACCAACATGAGATATTAGATGAGAATGAGAGAGAATGTTAGCAACATTATTACAGTGAAGATTTTCTGAAGGGCATGATAATATGGCTCCCACCTTGAATTTCCCATTCTTAACTCAGGTAATTTGCTTGGATTATAATATTCTTGATATAATGAATGAGAACAGAAGATGAAGACAGAAAAATAGGCATGGGCTAGACTACATAAGGTCTTTTTGGCCACAATACAGTGCAGCAGACAGTGTTGGTCACTTACCCCAAATCTACTCCTACTTTCTTTATTGTTAATAGAGTTCTGATTTTTATGCTCAGTTTAGGTGCCCTCCCTGCCTCTCTCCCCACCCCAGGGGTTGAAGTTTGATTGATCTAAAACAATCATGGTCTCTCTGTGATTGGTTGTTCTGTGAATGGGCACGTGATCCAACACTAGCCAATGAGATATAAAGAGATATCTACAGGGGAGCTTCTCAAATTATTTTCTTCCCTGACAAAAAATACACTCATGAGGAGTAACTCTCTGCCTTTTAACAATATTGTGTGAGCTTCACCCATTTTGTAAATTTGAAAGCAATAAAATTGCAAAGAAGCTAACAGGACCCTGAAATTGTTAAGCTACTGAATTAAATAGCCCTAGAAACACTCTGTATCCATTCAACTTGTTTTATGATAACATTTTTTTATTGTTTAATCATTCTGTTATATGCACCCTGGCAAAACACCACAATCCTTACATTCTTAATTGAGAAATTGTTGCAGAAACTGTAGTTGCTATGGGCCAACATTATATACTTTATCTCTAAATGGGAATAATGTCAATATTAAATTATGAATGTAATCATGTCAATACTTGGCCAAAAATATTTCAATAGCTCTCCATTGTCATCAAGACAAAAATCCTCACCAGGCACTAGGCAGTAATCTGGCCCCTTCTATCACATCAGTTTCATCTTGTGCAAATATCCTTTCACAGCCTGCACTATTGCTATGAGAAAATTCATTCAGTTACTACAAATCACACGATCTCTTTGTTCCTGGAAATTTATATTACATGAAACACTCTTTCCCTTCATCTTTGGCTGGATAATAATTATTCAACCTTCACATATTAGCTGAAATACTTCTTTCAAGAATTCTTGCCAGATTACTTAAGCCAGGTTACTTGCCCTTGCAACATGCCCTTAGAGCACCCTTACTTCTTTTATGATAGTAAAATCTACTTTATTGTAATTGCTAACCTGACTGTTTCATCCATTGGGCTGTATGCTTCATGAGGGCAGCCACAATGATGGTCATGCTCACCACTGTAACTTTTTCATAGTTTCTGGAGTATAATAACCACTCAACAAAAGCATTTGAGGAATTAATATGTAAAATGTCTACAAATATAATGTTCTGATCTGGGAAGGAGAAAGGTTGATGGGTAATGAGCATGTCACGTCCTTTAAGAAAAGGAATGTTTATGCATTGTAGAACTAAATCGAGAAAAAAATAAAATTAATAAGGAACTGTTAGAATATTTTGCCAATTTTAAGAGCAACCTACAAAATCAATAGAACATTTTTGTACCAGAAATAAGCAACTAGAAAATATAACTAAAGCAAAATGATATTTATAATAGCAACAAAACCAATAAAGTATCTAAGAATTAAGTAAGAATATAAAAGACCTTTTTGGCTGAACTTCAAAGCAATAATAAAGAACATAAAAAATGATGTAAATTTTTTAAAAAGTTAACCCATGTTCTTAAGTGAGATGATTTGATATTATAATGATCTTAAAGTCTACAAATTGACCTATAGATTCAAGGAAATCCCCCTTCAAATTATTAGTTAATTTTTTTGAGGAGTATGGTAAACTTAAGACAAAATTTATATGGATGAATAAGGATCATCTCAACCTAAAATATGAAGACTAATAAAGGAAGATATTCCTTACCTGATATTAATACATACCTTAAAATCTCAAGTAATAAAAAAACCTCTGTGATATCCACCCAAAGAGAACAAAATATCAATGGAGAAGAATAGAGCTCGCAGTGGCAGACTGATGTGGTGTGTATGTGTGTGTCCATGTGTGTGTGTAAACTTATAAGATAAAGGGAACACTATAAGTCAATTTAAAAAGGATGGATTTTTTTTAATAGATGGTGGTGGGAAAACTGGCTCACCAAGTTGAAATAAATGAGACTAGATCTCTGTTTAACACCTAAAATAAAGTTGCATCTATTAAAGATCATAATATCAAACTATTTACTTACCAGAAAATATCTTTATTTATTTAGTTAGTTTTTACTGCAAAATAATGGATTAAACATATTTTTGGGTACAGAGTTGAATATCAATACCTGTGTACAATGTGTGATGATCAAATTAGGATAATTAGGATGTTAATCATTACAGAACGTGATCATTCCTTGTGTTCATTAACCAATTTCTGGCCAGTCACCCTCCCCCTTTCCCACCTCTAGTAACCACACCTCTGTTCTCTCCTTCTGAAAGTTCAACGCATTATTGTAATTATTGTTTGTTTCTTTCTTTCTTAGAAAAATATCTTTAAAAATACCATTGTTACCTAAGAGCAAGAAAGGTCTTAAGTACAGCTTCAAAAGAACAAAGTATAAGGCAGCAGTTTGATAAAGTTGATTAATTCAAAATTAAGAATTTCTAGAAACCATATACAAAGTTGAAAGGTAGTTGAACTTTCTTTCTTTATTGATAAATAAATGATGCAATTTAACCAGTGGTTGCTTATGGGGGATAATAGGACTTATGGGTGAAGAGAAAATAAATAAATAAATAAGCAAACAAATATAAAAAAAGATTCAGGTGGACCAAAGATGAATATGTACCACAAACTGGCAAGTATAATTAACTTACCTACTGTACTTTTGTTAGAAGAGAGAGAGAGAAATGTGCAGCAACAGGCTTTACCTTGAAAGTAACTCTCCTTGTTATCTAGGATAGTAGAGCTTGTGGCAAGAAAACAGCCTATAAAAGACTATTCATGTTATATTTTTGGTGGAAAAATATTCTTTAATATCAAAATATTTTTTCTCTGAAATTATACTCTCATCAATTTGTCTTCACGGTATTTATGTTGAAATGTCAATTATTATTAAATTATAGTTTGACTTTGTAACGATTTTTAGAAAAAGGCATGGTATCAAAAATATTGAGATACAGGCCCAGGAATCATAGGAGCATCAGCACTGCTATTCACAGGTCTGACCTTCAGTGTGTAGCATCCCCTGCCTAGATCAGTTTCACCACAATCTAAAATAAAGAGTTTGCACTAAAGCAGTGGTGTCCTCACCTAACCTCCTCCCTCCACCCTGGCCAAAATGAATCATAATCACCAGGGATGGGCATAGGCATCTAGATTTTAAAAGAGCCCCAGATAATATTGATGCGCATGAGTATATGGGGGTCATTAGGCTAAACAATATCCAATTCTCCAGCATGCTGTGAAATATGTTCTGTCTTTTATGTTGTAGGTGCGTTATATGGCAATTCATAGATGGTGGGAGAAATCTGGGAAAATCCTCAAAGAAGACTAAAGCTTATTGTATAGTCCAGTCATGCTGCTTAAAGATTTATTTGACTGACAGTATATTTAAAGATCAGAAAAATTCCTAAGGCACTTTCAGTCTCTTGAAACTGTGAAATTGCTGCTGCTTTTTCCCTTCTTTTATTTGGCCTGAGTGTGTGTACAGTGAAAGACAGATTTGCTGTCAACCTCCATAAATTTTACCTATTCCATTAAGTGTGAGAATGTGTCATACAGAACATCTAACGTTATAGCTTTGTCTATTTATTACATTAATTGCATTGTAATAATGTACATAATTACAGAATGTTACATTATTACATTAATCATATTGCACACTTTTTTTTTTCCTAACCAAATCAAGCAGTTCATTTAGGAGGCACAAAGAAGTACAGGAATCACATTTCAGAAGGGCAAAGCAGATTGTAAGTTTGATTGTGATAACTTGGTCCAAAATAAATAAGAAAAGTTGAAGAAAAGAAATCTTGTTCTTTTTTTAGAGTTAAAAAACAGTTCCCCAAAATTTCCAGACAGTGTTTGCTTCTTATGCAAGCTTCACAGGTAACATAATTTAGCGTGGATGGTGGTATTTACTGGGAATAATAAATCCATATTGGCTCTGTTAGTGAGTTTTATGGGCAGCATGAAGTAAATCATATTGTCAGTTATCACCCTGATTCTTTCTCCAAAGCAAAAAGAAAACAGCAATGTTTAAGGAGCTTTTTACAGTGACTTGGCATAAGGAAATATAAGGACAAGAGAGAAAGACTTCAGAATATTGAAAATTAACTTTGCTTCTGGAATGGCAACAGTTTCTGAAAAAATTACAGCTATTTCGTAGTACACATGATAAATTTGTCAAATGGTTTTTATTTATCAGATATTTATAAACTAAAAACAGGCAGACACCAGAGAAAATGAGACATACTCTTTTGAAAGGAACAGTGTTCTTAGTGATACCTTGCACAGAAGCTATTATTTTATAAATTATAAAAAATAAAAACTAAGAATTGTTAGAGAAAAATTATTTATATAAGGTGACATTGTTATTTATAATCCTTTGTGATCTGTTAAGAAGGGTGGATCTTAAGGAAGTTTTTCAGTTTGCTAAATATAGTGCTGATTGCAAAAATATAACATGAGAGAAGCTGAGCAAAAGTTAAACTGATATGCATAACATAAAAACAAATATAATTTGAGGAGAAAATAAACATCAAGGGGAATTTTTATTAACAAAGCAGAGTATTAAATACGACTTTTCCTGTGGGCTCTGGGTTTCAGCAAAGACTTAAAAGTTAAGAAAAAAACAAAATAAGGTCAAGTAGCCTGACATGCTAAAGTAAGATGGTAGACCAAACCATACTAAGATATTGTGAAATGGTCACAAGAAATTTTTTTAATATTTTATTTTATTTTGTCAATATACAATATGGTTGATTATTGTGGCCAATTACCAAACCCTCCCTCCATTCTCCCTCTCCCCCCTCCCTCCCAACAATGTCCTTTCTGTTCACTTGCCATATCAATTTCAAGGAATTGCAATTGTTATGTCTTCTTCACCCTCCCCCCACCCCCACCCCCGGTTTCTTTTTTGGTGTGTATTTATTTATTTATTTTGAGCTCCCACAAATAAGTGAGAACATGTGATATTTCTATTTCTGTGCCTGACTCGTTTCACATAATATAATTCTCTCAAGGTCCATCCATGTTGTTGTAAATGGCAGTATTTCATTCCTTTTTATAGCAGAATAGTATTCCATTGTGTAGATATACCACATTTTCCGTATCCACTCATCTGATGATGGACATTTGGGCTGGTTCCAACTCTTAGCTATTGTAAAGAGCACTGCGATGAACATTGGAGAACAGGTATACCTTCAACTTGATGATTTCCATTCCTCTGTGTATATTTCCAGCAGTGGGATAGCTGGGTCATATGGTAGATCTATCTGCAATTGTTTGAGGAACCTCCATACCATTTTACATAGAAGCTACACCATTTTGCAGTCCCACCAACAATGTATGAGAGTTCCTTTTTCTCCACAACCTCATCAGCATTTATCGTTCAGCATCTTTTGGATTTTAGCCACCCTAACTGGGGTGAGATGGTATCTCAATGTGGTTTTGATTTGCATTTCCCGAATGCTGACTGATGATGAGCATTTTTTTCATATGACTGTTGGCCATTTGTATATCTTCCTTAGAGAAATGCTTATTTAGCTCTTTTGCCCATTTTTTAATTGGGTTGCTTGTTTTTTTCTTGTAAAGTTGTTTGGGTTCCTTGTATATTCTGGATATTAATCCTTTGTCAGATGTATATTTTGCAAATATTTTCTCCCACTCTGTTCGCTGTCTTTTAAATCTGTTAATTGTTTCTTTTGCTGTGCAGAAGCTTTTTAGTTTGATATAATCCCATTTGTTTATTTTACCTTTGGTTGCCTGTGCTTTTGGGGTCATATTCATGAAGTCTGTGTCCAGTCCTACTTCCTGAAGTGTTTCATCTATGATTTCTTTAAGAAGTTTTACTGTTTCAGGGTGTATATTTAATTCTTTAATCCATTTTGAGTTTACGTTAGTGTATGGTGAAAGGTATGGGTCTAGTTTCATTCTCCTGCATATTGATATCCAGTTCTCCCATCACCATTTGCTAAAGACGCAGTCTCTTCCCCAGTGTATAGGCTTGGTGCCTTTGTCAAAGATCAGATGGCTGTAGGTGTGTGGGTTGATTTCTGATTCTCTCTTCTATTCCATTGGTCAGTGTGTCTGTTTTTATGCCATTACAAAGAAAAGCCCAGGAACAGATGGATTCACAACAGAATTTTACCAAACATTCAAAGAGGAATTGACACCAATTCCTTACAAACTATTCCAAAAGATTGAAACAGGCGCAAATCTCCCAAACTCATTCTATGAAGCAAAGATCATCCTGATACCAAAATCAGGTAAAGATACAACCAAAAAAGAAAACTACAGGCTGATATCCTTGATGAATATAGATGCAAAAATCCTCAATAAAATATTAGCAAACAGAATATAGCAGCACATATGTAAAATTATTCACCATGATCAAGTAGGATTCATCCCAGGGATGCAAGGTTTGTTCAACGTATATAAATCAATAAATGTGATACACCATATTAATAAAATCAAACACAAGGACCATGTGATAATCACTACACATGCTGAAAAAGCATTTGATAAAATTCAACGTTCATTCATGACTGAACCTCTATAAGTTAGGTATAGACGGAAAGTATCTCAACATAATTAAAGCCATATATGATAAACCCACTGCCAATATCATCCTGAATGGGGAAAAGCTGAAAGCTATTCCTTTAAGAACAGGAACTAGACAATGATACCCACTCTCACCATTCCTATTCAACATATTGTTGGAAGTACTAGCAAGAGCAATCAGAGAAGAGAAGGAAAGAAAGGGCTTCCAGATTGGAAAAGATGAAGTCAAACTGTCCCTGTTTGCAAAGACATGATCCTATATATCGAACAGCCCAAAGCCTCTACAAAAAACCTCTTGGAGTTGATAAAGGATTTCGGCAATGTAGCAGGATACAAAATCAACACACAAAAATCAGTAGCATTTCTATCCTCCAATAGTGAACATGCAGAAAGATAAATCAAGAAAGCCTGCCCATTTACAATAGCCACCAAAAAAATAAAATACCTAGGAATTGAGTTAACCAGGAATGTGAAAAATCTCTATAATGAGAACTACAAACCACTTCTGAGAGAAATTAGAGAGGATACAAGAAGATCGAAAGATATCCCATGCTCTTGGTTTGGAAGAATCAACAGAGTGAAAATGTCCATACTACCAAAAGTGATATACAAATTCAATGCAATCCCCATCAAAATTCCAATGACATTTTTCTCAGAAATGGAAAGAACTCTCCAGACATTTATATGGAATAACAAAAGACCACGCATAGCCAAAGCAATGCTGAGCAAAAAAAATAAAGCAGGACGCATAACACCAACTGACTTTAAACTATAATACAAAGCTATAATAACCAAAACAGTATGGTACTGGCATAAACACAAGAAATTTTTAAATGCACCTGCCAAGAGAAAGCACTCATTGCTAAGTCATATATGATAAAGCAAAAAAAACCACTCATTTTTGAAAAAAGACTAAAGGCATGAGAGTTTGGGCCTGAAAGCCTATGGCTGCAGAGTAGACACAGGCATGGGGAAAGTGTTCAGAATGAGCTTTATTTCCACCAGTGATGGGGCAACTTGGTTGTCTTGGAATGGATTCTGCTCAAGAACCCTGACAGCACTGCTGGTGATCCCAAACAGTAGATATTGAGGCAGAGTCTATGGTTTAGATGAAAAATAGTTATAAGGAGTCAGTGAGGAAATGTACCATCCATAACTCAAACCTGTCATAAGAGCTCCTGAGTGGAGGAATCTCCCAAGAACCAACACATGTGTACCAACAAGAGAAAGAATTAGCACTTGAAATCCAGAAACATACAAAGGGTATAACACAGATTATAATGTCACAGGTCATGTTCCATTCCTAGCAAAGGCAGTGTTACCTTGCATAGAACTAACTTTACTATTAGTAATAAATATAAGCTCTGGAATATGAATATTTAAAGAACGAAAGCACATCAGATAAGATCTACTTTTCTGCTTTAAGTTTAATTATTGTGGAAAACAGACACAAAATTAAATTTGCCATTTGAACCACTTTTTTTTTTTTTCGTTAAATTTTTAGTTTGTCAATATACAATGTATTAGATTATTATGGCCCATCACCAACACCTCCCTCTCTCCCCTCCCACCCAAGGATGTCCTTTCCATTTGTTTGTTGTAACAACTTCAAAAAAGTACAGTTGTTATATCTTCTTCCCCCCACCCCGTTTTTTTTTTTTGTGAGTGTGTATGTGGGTGAATTAATTTGTTTATTTTTTACCTCCCACCAATGAGTGAGAACATG
>NW_007733972.1:26137-38395 GCF_000696425.1 Galeopterus variegatus | reverse complement strand
TACCTCTGTGACTGCTCAGATGGCCCTTAGTGTTCTATGTGTGTGTTTGCCTCGGGTCTTGTGCCTTTCCGGGAAGCTTCCTCTCTTGTCAGCTCTGGGAGTTCTCCCTGTTCCTTGTGTTCTGGCCCTGGCAGCTGGATCCTGTCCTGCCAGCCCAACAGGGTGTGTGAGATCTGTAATCTCCGCCTCACTATCCAGGCGTTTCCCCTCTCTGTGTGCACTCGGTGGGGCCACCCGGAGGGTGCATCTTTTTTCCGAGACTCGTCCTCCTTTGCCAGACCCCTCCCCTCTCTGTGCGCTCAGTACAGTGCTGGGGCATGTCTTCTGCAATCCTCATCTCTCAGCCCCGCCTGGCCCAGAAGGGGTCTCAGGCCTTTGCCACGGACACTGTGGGTGTTCCTGTGGCCCTGTTCAAGGCCCTCTCTGGGCCTCCCACCGTCCCTCCAGTATTGCGGCCCCCTGTGTGGTTGAGTTATCTCCCACACCAGCGTGTGAGCACCCTGGGGGAGGATCCCACAGCACACAGTTCCTATTTGAATCCCCCCAGCGTGAGCCGGTTCGGTGCCCTCAGGCCATCAGCTCTCCAGCAGGTTCAAGCGGGCTCGGGGGCACCCTGGTCACCCCTCTCCCAACCAGAAATCAGTCTAGGGTTCTTCCAAACTGAAGGCCACAGAGATGGTATCTGCCTCCCGGAAGCAGGAAGTGACAGTCTGGCCGGGATCCTCTTCCCTGCCCTCCTGATGCTGGCCGGGGGCTCCCCACACCACCAGCCCCACCAGAGATCCGTGGGTGGAGTGGGATTGGTGGCCGGTCCACAGGCCCCGGGGGGCCCCACACTGAGGCACACAAGTGGCATGGCTCAGTGAGAAGCTGCGCCTAGCGAAGATGGCTGGTCTGCCCCATCTGAGCCAGCTGGCTCCACCCCCACTGGAGAAAATGGAGGCAGTGGTGGTGCTGGCACCTAGCCTGGTGTGGTAGGCGGGAGCCGGGCAGTCGTTTGCCCCACAAGCGGGGCTGGGCTGGGGGTCACTCACAGAGCTCCCAGAGCTGGGCCAGTCCAGTGCCTTCCTCTCCGTCTCTGCATTGCCGCTGCTGTCTTTCCTGGCCTTTGTTGCCTCAGGCTGCTCGCTCGGTCTCCCAGCGGTCTCCCGGCGTGGTTGGGGTGCTCTCAGGAATCTCCTTTTGTATCGGCCCTAAAACCTCGAGACTGTAGTTGCTTTTTTTCATTGTAGATTAGTTGATCAGTGATTTATTCGTTTTTTGTTGCTCTTGGAAATGCAAATAGTACTCTGGCAGCACAGCGCACACTTCTCAAGCTCGCTCTGTCTTCTCTTGAACCACTTTAAAGTACACAATTCAGTGGTGTTTAACAAAATTTATAATATTGTGTAACATGTGTAACCATCACCACTATCTAGTTCCAGAATATTTTCATCACCCCACAAGAAAATCCCATACTCATTAAGTAGTCACCCTCCATTTCCCCAGCTCATGGCTACTACTGATCTGCTTTCTGTTCTTAAGAATTAGCCTGTTCTGGATATTTTGCATAAATGGATTCATGCAATATGTGGCCTTTTATTTCTAGCTTTCTTCACTAAGCACAATGTTTTTATGGTCATCCCTGTTATATCATGTACCAGTACTTCATTTTATTTTATGGCTGAATGATATTCCATTGTATGAATATACCACATTTTGTTTATCCATTCATCAGCTGTTGAACATTTGGGTTGTTTCCACCTTTTGACTACTATGAATAGTGCAGCTATATAATATTTTTTTACACATATTAGTTTGAATATCTGCTTTCAGTTCTTTTGGGCATATACTTAGGAATTGCTGGGTCATAAGATAATTTTATATAACTTTTTGAGAAACCATCAAACTGTTTCTCATAGCACCTGCACCATTTTACATTCCCACCTGACATATATAAGAGTGCCAATTTCCCTAGATCCTCACTAACATTTGACATTTTCTGTATTTTTAATTAAAGTCATCCTAATAGGTATGAAGTGGTATCTCACTGTGGTTTTGATTTGCATTTCCTTAATGACTAATAATGTTGAGCATTTTTATATCTTCTCTGGAATATATATAGATACTCACATATATAAATATTATATATGTGGGATATTTATACTCATATACATATAATATTCTATGTGTGGGAGATATATATTCAGTATATATGAAATATGTGTGTGTGCATGTATATATATTCTGGATACTAGACCCTGATGGGATATGTAATTTGCAAATATTTTCTTCCATTCCATGGGTTGTCTTTTCACTCTCTTGATAGGTCAGTTGATGCACAAAAGGTTTAATTTTGATGAAGTCCAATCCATTCTTTTTTTATTATTGTTGCTTGTGGTTTTGGTGTCATACCTGAGAAACTACTGCCAAATAAAATATCAAAAATTTATCCCCATGTTCTTCCAATAATAATATAGTTTTAACTCTCAAATTTAAGTAATTGACCCATTTTGAATTAACTTATCTATATGGTATGAAGTAGAGGTTGAAATTTATTCTTTTGCATGTGGCTATCTAGTTCTAGCACTATTTGTTGAAGAGACTCTTCTTTCCCTATTATATGGTCTTGGCACCTTTGTCAAAAAAAAATCAATTGCTCATTGATTTATGGGATTATTTCTGTATGGTCAATTCTATTCCATCGTTCTATAGAACTATCTTTCTTCCAGTACCAACACTAGTTTAATTGCCATACCTTAGTTGTACATTTTGAAATTGAGTAGTGTAAATTCTACAACTTTGTTCTTTTACAAGATTAATTGGGCTACTTAGGGTTCTTCATAATTCCATATGAATTTTAGGATCAGTTTATCCATTTCTGCAAGAAGGTCATTTGCGTTTTTATAGAGATTAATTACATTGAATCCGTAGGTCGTTTTAAAGAGTATTGCCATCATAACAACATTTAGTCTTCCAACCCATGAACATGAAATGTCTTCCTATTTATTTAGACCTTCTTTAATTACTTGAAGCAATGTTTTGTGGTTTTCACTGTGCATGCCTTTACCTCCTTGGTTAAATTTATTTTTAGGTATTTTAATCTTTTAGATACAATTACAAAAGGAAATTTCTTAATTTCTTTTTCAGATTGTTCGTTGTTGATATATAAAAACACAACTGAGTTTTGCATTTTCATCTTCTATCTTGAAATTTTGCTGTATTCATTTACCAGCTCTAATAGTTTTTTGTGGATTCCTTAGGATTTTTCATACATCAGATCATGCCATCTATAAATAGAGGTAATTTTACCTCTACCTTTTCAATTGGGTGCCTATTAATTTTTCTTGCCTAATTTCTCTGCCTAGAACTTCCAGCACAATATTGAATAGAAGTGGTGAAAATTAGCATCTTTGTATTGTATCTGATCTTAGAAGGAAAGTTTTCAGTCTGTCACCACTGAGTATGATGTTAGGTATGGATTTTTCACATAATGCTTTTATTTTTTGAAAAACTTTAAAAAATTTTAATTGACAAATAAAAATTGTACATATTTCTCATGTACAACATGTTATCTTGAAATACATACACATTGTTGAATGGCTAAATCAAGCTAATTAACATATCCATTACTTTACATACTTATCTTTTTTTGTGGTAAGAACACTTAAAATCTACTCTCAGCAATCTTCAAGAATACAATACATTGCTAGTAACTATAGTCATCATGTTGTACAATAGATCTCTTGGATTTATTTTTCCCGTCTAACTGAAATTTTGTTTTCTTTGACCAACATTTCTCCACCTCCCACCCTAGCCCCTGTCAATCATTTTTCTCTCTACTTCTATTGGTTCAATTTTTTTAGAGCCCACGCATTAAATGAGATAATGTGGATTTGTCTTTCTGTGCCTGGCTTTTTTCACTTCACATAATGAAAATGTGGAATATATGCATAATGGAATTCCAATCAGCCTTTACAAAGAAGGAACTCTTGTCATTTGCAACAACGTGGATGAACCAGGACATTAAGTGGTATGGGATTTGAACCTAGGCTGTCTCCTTCTAGAATCCAAACACCATCCTCTACTGTCTTTCATATCTGACAGAATATCTGTGGAAAGGGTAAAATATTTTCTCTATTATAAGGTAGAGGGAGAGCTACAGAAATGAACATTAACCAGAAGGTACACCAAAAACCAAAGATCAAAATGCATTGAAGCGATATGATCAGTAAGGCGATACCAGAATGATTATGGTACTTACCATTCCAAGTACACTCATTTGCCACCAAACAATGTTTTAGTCAGTGATGGGCCACATGTACAACGGAGGTCCCTTAAGTTTATAGTGGGGTTGGAGACGTGTAGTAAGCTATACCATCTAGGTTTGTTTAAGTACATTGTATGATGTTTGCACAACAACAAAGTTGGCTAAGGACTCATTTCTCAGAATGTATCCCCATTATTACGAGACACATGACTGTATAAAGCAAAAGAATCCAAAAACATAAAGAGATTTTTTTTAAACATAAAGAGATTACTATTGAGATCAATAACCAGGGAATTTAGATCTCTCTTTAGGAAGATAATAAGACAAAGTGCATTTTAAAAAGAAGATGGAAAACCAGTGCAAAATATATTTAAAAATATAGGTCAGGACCAAATTATCAGGACCTTCAGTGTTAGTTTAAGATGATTTAAGTAATTGAGAATATAACAACTAGTTCCTATTATATTACAAATCCTCTACAAAACACATGTTAGAGAAAGAGGGAGAGTATTTGGCAACTGCCTACATTTTATAGATTTAAAAGTTGCCCAAGGTGTTTAGTAGGGCAAAAAGAGGATGCCTGTTGTCAGGGAAGGAAAGGGGCTATATCTGCAAAGCATTTGTTTTCCTCTCCATTCATCTTCAAAGATCTGACTGGCCTTTCATTTCTCTGGTTCAATAAAGTGTGGCTTTAAAAGGTCAGAACTATTGATGTGCCAACTAAGAGACAGAACACATAAAATGCAGAAAAATTATGATGATATGCTTCATGCTTGCAAAATGCCTTCCTCAGTCTAGGATAGCATTATTTTATGCCCCCGAACTTGGACTCACCCGCTTGTACTCATGAACTTGGACTCATCTTGCTGGCTGACACCTTCCCCACACCCTTCTGATAGTTTCTATTATCAGCATCTTTTCAGAGCTACTTTTGGCTCTCTTCACTTCCCCCTAATAAATTTAGAGGTAGCTTGGACCACTTTAAAAGAATTCAGTCTTTACATTGTGTGATTTTAGATAATCTCATCTCTCTCTTATCGAGCAGATAGATGTTTCTTTTAGCAATTTTCTTTATGCTCCAACTTCCATTAGTATCTTTACTTCATTTAGCTGCACTTATTTGATGTTAATAAAAGTTTGATTTTGATTCCCTACTGAAAACCAATGATTGAAACTTGAGCTAATAGGTCAGGCATTGGAAGCCACAGAGTCATTCTCTTTTAGAGACAGGATACTTAATGGAGCTTCAATAAGTGGATTAAAGAGAACAGCACCCCTGGTTTACAAGAATTTGGTAAAGTGCACACATCCCATTCCTCTGAGAATACAAAAACAGGACAGAGACAGTTGAGTACATGTGACATAGACAATAATTTAATGTTTTAAAATACTATAAAGAAAGTACCATTTCTTTTTACTAGCCATTGGTCAACCATCCCACTAGTTGGTTAATAAAACTTTAAAAGAAATTTGTTGAATTGGTGATATAAAATTTTTTTCTCTAATATCAAGTCTTTTGAATAGATTTTAAACCATTTCTCTGGAGCCCATTTTGTGGTTCTTGCTGATTATTGTTCATGTAGCCTTGAATTCTTTTGTGCATGATTATTTTTAATTTTTTCTGGCCATTGTATTTGTACAATTACTTGCAGAAAGAATACTCCACCAGAAAGGATTTATATTTGCTTCCGCTGGATGCCTTCCAGCACTTGCAATTTGAGATCACCTCAATCCAATTTTAGGAAAAGTGAGATGGCCTGCCTACCTGTTGGTGGGTGCTGGACTCCAAATCTTATCTCTTTAAACCTGAAATTCATTCAAAAGTGCTGCTGAGCACCTCAGACTCCAGCACCAATTGCCTCCTCTGGAATCACCTAATACTCTAATAGTCAATGAGTGAATATTTTAAGCTTTGCAGGCTATAAGGTCTCTTCTGTCAAAGTATGAAAACAGCCATAGGCAACACACAAACAAATGGGTGTGGCTATGTTACAATAAAACTTTATTTAGAAAAAAAGAAGGTGGGCTGGATAGGGCCTCTACATCATATTTTGCCAATCCTGCCATTGAAGAAAAATGGTTATGTATGTTTCCTAGCATCCAAATCTTTCATACTATCCAAAATCCCAATACAGTAATTCTCTGCTATCTTGTTAGTTCACAAATTCTTCCAAGCAGATGATTTTTACACTTTAATCAGTTATTCTAGCTTTCCCCAGTGGAAAGATTTGTCCAAATTACCTGGCTCACCATTTCCTGAAATTTAAGTACCTTTTTTTTAGATTTTGGGTCAGGAAAACTCCATGAAAAAAAAAAAAGCCATCAGTTCTAATAAAACTTAGAGTTTCTACAGGTTAGAATTCAATTAACTATCTATATATTGTCAGAAGCAGCATATTTTTGTTGTTGTTGTTGTCCTTTTTGAGACCGGCTGCACCGTGCTCAGCCAGTGAGCACTGTGAGCACACCGGTCATCCCTATATAGGATCCGAACCCGCGGCGGGAGCGCTGCTGTGCTCCCAGCGCCACACTCTCCCAAGTGCGCCATGGGCTCGGCCCAGAAGCAGCATATTTTAATTAAAACCTCTAAGGACATATTTTCCCCCTGGGGTTAATCATAAAAAGCCTGGAAATTGTCTTCTATGTTTATGCTCAGAAATCTTAAGTATTATTGAGCAATTTTATGTGTTTGCCACTTGATTACCTCCGTGCTACAAACCTGAATTATTCACATTTCATCATTCAAAGCAAGATGTAAACAGGGATGATCCTGTTCTCTGTGAAAGGCCTCTCAAGCCCATTTTTCTCTATTGTTACTGGTTATACTCTACAGAATTTGCCACATATGAATTGGGTGACATGTTATATGCACTACTTAAGGGCTGAACAGATTTCTCAACCCATTTATTTTCCGTAATAGCTGGAGACCCAAGTTGCCTTTTAAATCTTGAGAGTCACAGTGGCAAGCTTCAATTGACAATAAAATTCTTTCAAAAATTTAGTTGACTTCTTATCTATTTCATTATAGTCAGTTTCATGTGCCGAAAACCTTAACAGTTCTGTTCATGACATAGTTTCCAGAAATATTTTATTTATTGGCTTTAATGCTTTCATTTATATCTCTCAAATTAATTGGCAGTTACTTCAGCATGAGAGACATTGTCTTAGACTCTTTTCCCTCAGCCATTTTATCCAATGGAAAAGATTTACTGGGCACAGCACTCTAAATTTGACCTTTGTTTCGAAGCACTTAAATCTATTTGCAGAGTTGATCCTTAACAACAAGTGTGTAGGTTTATCTTTAATTTGATCTCTCAGTCAGGGATCAGTTATACTTGGTCTTAGTATTTCAAAGCCTCTCTTAATTTTATCTCCTATGGTTTCTCTTCTAAATAGTAGTTACTTTTTCCAGACTTGTAATGCCTCCAATCTCTAATTCTGTTTCCTTTTTCTTTTTTCTGAACTGATTTTTTTTCTTGTCAAACACTGCCCAAAGCAACTAACTCCTGCTACTTACATTCTGCTTTCTAATCTCTTTCTTCTGAAGCTGTAAATTCATTAGGTGCATGAACTGCCTTCCAATCTATAACAGAAGACCAATTTGGCAAATGTTTTTTCAATGCAGCCTCAGGTAGCTCAGTTTTCTCTAGGCTTTAAAGCTAATGCCATTCATCTTAGGGATTTTTGTTGTTGATATAGTAGCACTCTACTTCTGGTACCAACATTTGTATCAGTCAAGAAAGGCTAGGCTATGCAACAAGGACCAAACAACCTCCAATTCTCAGTGGCTTAAAAAGAAGAAGGTGTATTTCTTGCTCTCACTACACAGCCATTATGTGTTCACACGGCTCTCTGTTCCATGTCATTTCCACTCAAGGGTCCAGGATGTTGGAGAATCCACCATCTATAACATTGCTAGTAGTTATAGCAGGGGAAGGGAAAACATAATTGATCACAAGTTCTTAAATGCTTCAACCCAAGAGTGGCACATATCACTTCTACCCATATTTCATTGGTCAAAGCAAACACCTAGCTTTAAGAGAGTAGGGAAGTTCTCTTGCAGGCCTGAAGGGCAGAAGAAGCAGACATATTGGTGGAACATCATTAGTATCTGTCACAAAGGACAGGTCTGTAGAAATCATCTGGTTGAATTTTATCATCTGACACTTAAAACAACTGAGACCCAGAAAAGAGAAATTGCTTTTCTACGTAGATAATATTTGTTAAGTCCTTGACTAAAAACAATCTACTGAATCTTATTCCCATGTTGCTACTATGTGGTTTTGTTTGAGCTGATTCTTATCAGTCTCTTGTATGATACTATAAGTTAGGACCTTGATACTTGAGTTAGTACATCTGAAACTAACATATGAAAAGTAGTTAAAATTATCATATAGCACGTATAAGTTTAAAATTTACTCATCATTGACACAATTGAATTTTGTGACTCCACATCAATGACATTAGAGTCATGCAACATAACAGTGGTTAAAAATTTGCTTTATGAGCAGAAAGCAGCTTATTACATTGAAAACTTTTTTATTTAGAGCAAAGGATAAGTTTTTTCAAATGAACCAAATTAGTCTTTTAAAATTAAGAAAAGCTACCGTGTCTTTTTATTAAGTGAATACAATATTTCCTAAATGATTTTTTATTTAAAGTCTGTTGTTCATATATCTATATGCACTCTGAATGCTGTATACCTACAGTATTTCTACACACCTATAAGGTATGTCAGAATCAAGGAAATAGGAAAGCTCAGATCCTTCACTTAGTCTAAAATAACTAAAACCTCTGTGAGGTCTCCAAACTTTTAACTGAGTTCATATACTATATGTTCTCTGAATATATTCATAAGAGCTTTTCCCTTATATTGTATTGTTAACATATTGATATAATGAAGTATTTTGAGATTGATTTCAAGATTATCAAGTAACACCCTTAAAAATATTAGTATAATAGAATAGGAAATACAAAATTGACTTAATATTATACTGGACTAATCAGGCAAGAGACATTATCTGCTGTACCTACATGCCTTTCTAAAGAAGCTGTCTTACATCACCTACTGCTTAGGTAATTTTATATTCTGTGGATTTCTCACAATTCACAGCAGATTGAACAGATTCAAGTTGGGCACTGGCCAAAATGTAACCAATCCATAGGATTGCTAGCAACCTAAGATTTATAATGTGGTTATAAAACAAACAACAAAAAAAACAAAGTATGAACTTGTGTACTCAGATTAATCTGTGTAGAATTTATGTGAAGTTGTAAGAATGAGTTACCTATCTGGGAGGACAGAAGCTGAGAGAGTGCCAAATAAAGCCATGTTGAAAGGCAAGATTATGAAGGAACAGTAAAGAAAGAGAATGGAGAGTATGGATCCCAGACAAAGGAGAGGAGAGCAGACTATCAAAGGGGGAGGGATAAGGGAAAGAAAAAGGGAGTGAAAGTGAAAATCTTTGGTAGCACTACCTTGATTTCTTGACAAGTTTTCAGTTTAATCCTCTTACACCATCATGTCTTTGTTTTGAGATCATTTGAATGGCTCTCTGATTCTTGCATTAAAATAAATTGAACTAAAGTAATATCACATTGGAGCAAAAGTTAAAGATTTTTTGCTCCTGAATACAAAAATATGAATATTAAAAGGAGAATACAGAAAATACAATCTTGACTTTGAGAAAAAGATACTTTAAATTTAGTTTTGTTTATGTTGTCAGGACAGAAATGGATGTGCCCACTTAAACACTGTTGTATTTTTAAGTGCTCTCGTGTAGAAGCTTTAGTTAATTTTATGCCTTTTTAATGTCTCATTTTGAAGAGATATTTCTGCATAGAATCAAGGATTCTTTTCACTTTGATAATATATATTACTTTTTAAGGATAATTACTGAACATTGAGCTCATTAAAACTTATTTAATATTGCTTATAGCTTCTCTAAATGTAATTGCATTTCTGAGTTGAAATGTCTGTATGGACACATGACACTCAGTCATCATTTGAACTCACCTCTTAGCAGTTAAGTAAAACATTCTCTATTATACAGAACTAATAAGTGTGTTACTAACACCTTTATATTGTATTTGTAATGTATTATACTTAGGATCCTCTGTAACTATAAACCAGATTGATATTGTCACTGTTTTTGTTAAATAAAAACTTTATTGAGATATAAGCCACATAGCATAACATTTACCCATTTACCATGTGCAATTCAATGGTTATTACTATATTCATGGAGTTGTGCATAACTGCAATCAATGTTAGAATATTTTCATCACCCCAGAAAGAAACCCTGTACCCTTGAGCCATCACCCCCCATTTCCACATAGCCATCCTTAGGCAATCACTAATCTACTTTCTGTCTCAATAGACTCACATTAGTGGTCTTCTTTGTTTGGCTTCTTTCATTAGCATAATGTTTTCAAGATTCATCCATGTATAACATATATCAGTGCAGTAGTCTTCCTTATCCCCGGTTTTGCTTTCCACAGTGTCAGTTACCCATAGTCAACCTTAGTCAAAAAGTATTAAATAAAAAATTCCAGAAATAGCCAATTTATAAGTTTTAAATTGCATGCCACTCTGACTAATGTGATAAAATCTTGCGCCATCCAGCTCCATTCCACCCGGGACATGAATCACCCTTTTGTCCAGCATATCCACACTGTATACAATCCCCACCTATCAGACACTTAGCCACCTTGGCTATCAGATCAACTGTCACAGTATCACAGTGCTTGTGTTAAAGTCACCCTTTTACTTAATAATGGCCCCAAAATGCAAGAGTAGTGATGCTGACATAGTGTTATAATTATTCTATTTTATTATTAGTTATTAATCTCTTACTGTGCTTAATATATAAATTAAACTTTATTGTAGGTATGTATGTATAGGAAAAAACATAGTATATAAGGGTATTTCAAAAAGTTGATGGAAAAATAGAATTAAAAGATAACACAATCTGATCATGAACTTTTACAGTACCCTTGCATATAGGGTCAGTACTACCTGGGGTTTCAGGCATCCACTGGGGGTCTTGGAAGATACCCTTTGAAGTTAAGAGGGACTACTGTAATTCAGAATGTTAAGGCTGAATAACATTCAACGATAAGGGTTTTCACATTTTATTTATGCTTTCATCAGTTCATAGGAATTTGGCTTGTTCTCACCTTTTGGGTATTGTGAATATGCTGCTATGAACATTCATGTAGAAAATTTGTTTGAACTTATGTTTTTCTTTCTCTTGGGTAGATACCAAGAAATGTAATTGTTGCATTATAGGATAACTCTATGTTTAATCATTTGAGGAAATTTTGGACTATTTTCCAAAGTGACCAGCAGTGTACAAGGGTTCCAACAGCTCCACATCTTATAATACTTGTTATTATAAGTCGTTTTGGTTACAGTCATTATAGTGGGTGTGAAGTGGTATGTCATTTTGGTTTTCATTTGCATTTCTCTGATGACTAATGATGTTGAGGACTTTTCATGTGCTTATTGGTCATGCATACATATCTCCTTTACACAGATGTCTATTCAGAATTTTTGCCCATTTTTTTAATTGTGTTATTTGTCTTTTTATTATTGAGTTGTGAGAGTTCTTTATATATTCTAGATACAGGTCCCTTATCAGATCTATGATTTGCAAATATTTTCTCTCATTCTGTGGATTGTCATTTCACTTTCTTGATGGTGTCCTTTAAAGCAAAAAAAGTTTTAAATTTTAATGAAATATAATTTATTTATTTATTCTTTGGTTGTTATTTCTTCTGTCTTTTAAAGAAAATGTCAGGTTAGTAGAATGGCTGTAATGGTGAAGCCAATTAACAAATCTATCATTTCATACAGTTACTTGTTTTGTGACAAGAGCAGCTAAAATCTATTTATTTAATAATTATATATATCCCATGAAATCATGTTGTAAACCTCAAATATGCACAATAAAATTTACTAAAAAAAAAAAAAAAAAAAAAAAAAAAACCAAAAAAAAAAAAAAAAA